>NW_028324791.1:0-33828 GCF_052110815.1 Crocodylus siamensis
CAGCTGGGCAGCCCGGGGGTTGGGCAGGAGGATCAGCAGATGGCTGGGTGGGTGCCCTCCGTGGGCCCCCAGCAGCAGTGCTGGAGGTGTGCGCTGTGTTGCACAGGGAAGACCCTGACCCACACTCGCTCTGTCCCCCTCCCCACTCCAGAGTATTTCCTGTACCAGAACAAGCAGGAGTGTTACTGCACCAACGGCTCCCAGCGCGTGAGGTTTCTGGACAGGCACATCTGGATCCAGCAGCAGGACGTGCACTTCGACAGCGACGTGGGTGTGCACGTGGCTGACACGGAGCAGGGGAGCCTGATGCCAAGCACTGGAGCAGCCAGAAGGACGTGCTGGCGTACAAACGGGGACACGTGGACAGGTTCTGCCGACACAACTGCGGGGTGTTCGCACCCTTCACAGCGTCCCGGAGAAGTGAGTCCCTGGGGTCTGGGGCTGTCGTTGGGTTCAGAGGCGGTGGGGCCAGGGCCAGTCACTGGGGTGTTTCCCCACGGCCCCTCCTCACTGCGGGGTGCATGGGAACATCATCGCTGCACACAAAGGGGAACTCGGTCCCCTCGGGAGTGTTTGAGCAGGGGCACATGACTACCCACAGCGCTGTGTCCACGGGGGTCTGGGGCCTTTCCTGTGTCCACAGAGGTTGTGGGGGGAGAGGGCCAGGAGCTGAAGCTGAGGCTCCCCACAGTCCCCCCACACAGACAGGGCAGGGGCAGAGCTGCTCCATGGGGCAAGGGCAGAGGAAGGGGCAGGTGTGACTGGGAAGGGGAAAGGGATCACATGGGGGGACAGGAGGAGCTGGGGGGTGCAGGACCTCGGGGGGAGAAGGAGGAACTGGGCAGGGGCCAGAAGCAACAAGGAAACAAGAATAAGATGCCTGGAGGGCATGTGGGGCTGCAGGGTTGTACTTCTTGGGGGTTCACAAAGTCTCACTGTGGTGGGGGGCAGGACACATGGGGGCTGCAGGGACACTGCACTGAACGGGGAGGAGGCAGCTGGGGGCCGCCAGGTCACATGGGCAGGTGCAGAAGTGACCCAGGAGCATCAGGACCCCCGGAGCTGGGAGAGGGGAGGGGCACAGCGGTCACCCACGGTCAGGAAAGGAAGGGAGCTGGGCACTGCCTGGGGGGCACAGGGGGGGGCGTGTAGTGGGGCTGGGTGGCTCTTTCTTCCTCCATGCTTGAGTGCTCCTGTGGCTGGGAAGTGGCCATCCACCCTGGTCCCCGGAGCATGGCGTGGGGTGTCCACCAGTGACTAAAATCAGGGCTCGTGTCTCTAGAAACCACCGGTTACAACCACCTTTGCAGGAGGCCTTCAGCAGGTCAGTCCAGGCAGGGGCACAGGGGCCACAGGCAGGAGCCGGGGGGACTCACAGCCCTGTGGGGCCTTTCCCTAGGGCAGGGGCAGCTCTCTACTGCCTGGGAGGGGGCACCACAGCTGGGGGTTTCCTGGGAGCCCCAGACAGCTTTGCCCACCCAGATCCTGGGGGATGTGCCATTTCCCGCAGAGTAGGAAACTGGAAGGGTCTCCCTCGTGTCCTGGAAGACAAGCTTGCTGCTCTTGGTTTTGGGGCAAGTCACTGCATTCAGGGGTAACAGGAATCTCATCCTGATGAGCAGGGATCCTGGTGTCCTGTGTTTAAAAATCCAAAATTTTGTGATTAAAAACCCCAAATCCATGGTTTTCTATGACTAAATTGAAACTCTGCTGTATATAGAGCGGTCAGCTGCACACCAGGTTTTATTGATCTATTTCCAATTTTAAACCAGTTCGGAAGCCAGCCAGTGCCTCAGTCATTACAGTACAATACAGTCTAAATCCCTTTAGATTTTGGCATTTGATTTTGGATTTTTAATGATGGAAAATCCGAGGTTCTCCTTTCCTCTTCACCCACCATGATGCCGGTCCAGCTGCGGCCTCCCCTAGTCCTTTGTGGTGCTGAGCAGCCGCGATATGTTGCTGCCCTTCACTCCCAAGCTTCAGCCCCACGACCCTGCCAGTGCCCCTCACTCCTGGCAAGGCCCCCAGTGCCCCCTCCCTGCTGCTGCCCCTCACTGCCCCCCTTCTCCTCCCCCACGTCCCCGGCTCGGCAGTATGTTGGGAAAGGGGGTTGTGGGGGCAGGGAGGTTTCCAATCAGAGGTGATGTGGCACAATGCCCCCTCTGCCTCTCCCCAAGCACTCGGCTCTGTGACAACTTGGTTAACACGGTCACTGCGAAGGGCCGGCCCCTCTGCCCCATCTCGTCAGGTGCCCCCGAGTTGTACCCCGAGCTGGACACGGTCCTGAGCGAGGGGACACCTGCTCCCCGCCTGCGTGACTGGTAGGGCTGTGCGAGGCTCCGGGCAGCTGCAGATCCAGAGACCTCGGGACACTTCGGGGTGGGAAGCAGCACGTCGGGGTCGAAGCGCTGCCGCGTGCGGCTTCCCGAAGCGCCTCGGAGCCGCCTCCGAGATCCGGCCTAGGGTATAATGGGGAAACAACTAACATATCTATAACTTTGTTGTTTGTTGTCCAATTTGGATAATATTTTCAGAGCTGGTATACTCTGAAGAGTGAATGAAGCTTGCCAAGTTTCAGGAAGATCGGTGCCAGGGTTTGGGGACAACAGCACCCCAAGTTCTTGAAACAAAACTCATGCCATGTCTAGGTGTTTCAGCACAGTGGGGTGAAAACGGCAGGGCTGGTAGCTCTTGCTGAGGCCGCAAAGCCTGCCAAGGGTCAAGAAGATGGGTGATGGGGTTTGGGGACGTGCCCCTCAAGCTGCTGACAGAAAACAGCTGGAGCCCTGGGTGCTGTGGGGCTGACTGTGCCTGTCTGGGGCGGGAGGGGAGACGCGGTGCAGGTCTGGCTGCGAAGCTGCTGCGTTCCCAGTTACCAACCAGTCAATCCTGATTCACTCAGGACCAGGGACTCAGGCCCAGCTCAACACACAGGACCTAGCTACTACATAACGAGTTCCCGAGCATCAGTTAGCACCTACAAAACCAGGCTAAGGAGAGGAAAGAATCAATAAAATACAGACACAGTCTTGGCTCGAGTTTTACATGTCAGCAGCTAGGGGTGCAGGGCCCCAGACTCCCCCTGCACCGATGTCCTCGACAGCTGCAGGATCACAGCAGGGGCCACCGTCCCTGCAGCTGTCACCCCGCTGCGCCTTCGCTCACGCAGCGTCACCCATAGCACGAGTTTTGCTTGTTTGCAGCTTGACATGCAGTCCCCCCCATCGGTGCCCCTGCACCGAGGTCCTTGAAACCTGGCAGGCTTTGTGGCCTGAGAGAGAGATACCAGCCTGCGGTTTTTACCCCCCTGTGGTGTAACATGCAGCCATGACATGAGTTTGGCTTTCAAGAATTTGGGGTACATTTTCCCCCAAGCCCCTTAACTGATCTTCTTGAAACTTAGCAGGCTGCGTGCTCTCAGCAGAGGCTACCATTCTCGCAATTTCTGTCCAGATCAGACAGAAAACAACAAAGCTATAGATATTTCATTGATTCCCCATTATACCCTGTGGCCAGATCTCCGAGGCGGCTCCAAAGCTTCAGAGCCGCTTCGGCCGGATCGAGGCACAAACCCGGTCCAGAGCTCCGGATTGGATCCCGGCCATCCGAAAAGGCTGGATCTGAAGCCGATCGAAGTGCTGCCGACTTGCACAGGCCCAATAACTGGCATCACACACCTGGGCGGGGGCTCAAACTCCCTGTTGATCTAAGCAACGCCAACCTGCCTGGGAGCGGGCTACAGACCTGCCAGTCCACCCGACAACCAGTGATGCATTTCACAGTGGTTGGCTGGCGGGCAACAGTTGCTGGCCTTCATTGCAGCAGGGAAATGAGGTCATAAGGGCTCCGCAAGAGAAGGACTGCCCAGAAGGAACGGCAGTAGCCATGATGCAAACTCACAAAGAAAAGCTGGACCATCTGAGACTCGCTCTCTCTCTTGAAACTCTTGCACAAGGAACTACTGCCTGTCTCCAGAGGCAATCTCCACCTGCCTCTGGATGAGACTTCTGAGCGAGCTACCTGAGATCTAACCAGATATGCAGCTTGCAGTAACTCAGACGCGTTATCAAAGGCTACCCAGCCACCGTGCTTGCTTGATGGGATTTCTCTGATATTGCTCTACCCTGTACCCTAGTCCAAACCTACTCCTTGCAACCAATAAAGTTCTCCTTTCTCTGTAGCATTGGAGACTTATTGGGGAAGGGGCTAGATTATGTCTTAGGGTCCCCTTGCTTTGGCTGACTAAGGGAAACCACTGTTTGTGCTTCAAACTGAAGGAAACACCCCAAGTTCTTGCAGTGAGTCAAGCACTCTCAAGGACTGCTAGGCCTGTGTTTCCCGGGGGTACAGAGCCAGGAGCAGGCTAGACCCTGGGTGGTGGCGGCATGACCCCGGGCTAGGAAGTGTGCTCCAGGAAGGGGGTTGCCCAGTCGTGGGGTGCCCCCGGGGAGGCACTCGGATCCTGGAAGGTGGTCGGGTGTAGTATGGTGGGTGGCTCAGTGCAGCAGCACCCCCTACTGGCCCGCCACAGGTGACACAGTAGGTGATGAGGTGGGATGGCATTAAGAGGGGCACATGCCTCCCCAGACTTGTGTGCCCACAGCACAGCAGGAGGCTGTAGCCTGGCTGGACTGCCACCAGGCAGGAGCAGCTTTTGTAGCCCGGGGGTGGGACCTGGCACAGGAGGATGGAGCAATGTGGCAAGACTCACTGCTGCTGCTGTCCCCAAGACCTCTGCACCAGCCCTGCTACCATGGAGTAAAACCCCACTGCCGTTTCTCTTTATAGGACAAAATCCACATTTTTTGGCAGCAAATGGAAACCCTCGATCCCTGCTTATGAGACCCATGATGGGGTCTCCTGGGCACAGGGCTAGAGCCCAAGCCTGGGATGTGTTTGCCAGTCTCCTGCACTCCCTAGCAAACCCCTGGGTGCCCACAGCAGGAAGCCATTAACTCAGGACAGGACACTTGATGCTGCAGCCATAGAGCTTGGCCTCCAGCACGGAGAGGTTTCCCCTGACATCTTCAATAAAAAGAAGACTCCAGAGCCTCTGAAAGATGCTTCTGGATTCTGAGCACTACAGCTTCATTGAGATGCTTTGTGAGGCATTTTACATTGATTTAAGGGGCTCAAGGAATCATATGTCCTCAGGTCATTTGCAACTAAATAAAAAAACTGCAATTAATGTTTAGTTTAATAAAACAAAATACCATACTACATGCAACATGCAGCACAAATTGAGATACAAATTGTTTTTTAAGAGACAAAAGAGGAGGGGCGGGGATATTTCCTTACCGTAAGTAACTGAGTAGCAGCAGGGAGGGAGCTGAGGCTGTTATTTGCTCTGCTTCTTGAGAGTCCCTGCAGATGTGATTTACATGTTTGCTTGGAAACTGCTCTTACCATATTCCTTATTTAAGGCTGACATTGCAAAGCCCAATTAGGTGTTCCTGGAGACAAGAATTTCTCCTGGATGTGAAAAAACACAGCAGTTTTATAGTGGCACCAAAATAAAGATTTAAATGATCTCAAGGCTTAGGGGTGAGAGATACTGAGGAGGGCTGGAGGTGGGGGGAGAAAACTTTCCCTGGTGAGGAATGACTGACTCATTTACCCAGCTCATTCTCTCCACCTCTTTCCCCCGCAGTGAAGCCCAAGGAGAAAGTCTCCACAACAAAATCCGGAGCCCAGGCCCACCCGGACACACTGATTTGCTCCGTGATGGGGTTTTACCCCAACAGGATTGAGGTCAAGTGGTTGAAGAATGGACAGAGGCAGACGGCCGGAGTGGTGTCCACGGAGCTGATGCAGAACGGAGACTGGACCTTCCAGATCCTGGTGATGCTGGAAATGCCCCCCCGGAGCGGGGACGTCTACACCTGCCAGGTGGAGCACAGCAGCCTGCCGGGCCCCCTCGCCGTGCTCTGGGGTATGATACTGGGAACCTGGGGCAGCCCCTGAGATCTCCCTGTGTGCAGCCTGAAAGGGCTGACCAGGGTCAGACCCCTTCTCCATAGGAGGCAGGGGGGTTTTAGCAGGGGGTGGGAGCCCGGACTTAGCCCCACACCACTGAGCTCCTGTCCCCACAGAGGCACAGTTGGACTCAGCGAGGAGCAAGATGCTGACGGGGGTCGGGGGCTTTGTGCTGGGGCTGATCTTCCTGGCGCTGGGACTCCTCGTCTACCTGAGGAACAAGAAAGGTGAGCGGGGCATGGATGGGGTGGTGGAAGTAGGGGTTCCTTGCAGTGCCGTAGCAATGAAGTTTGTTGCCCAGGGCAAAGCCTGCAGCCGCAGCCTGCCCTTACACCATGCACAGATCGGGGGGGAGAGTTGGGGGAGGAGCACACGCCACTCCATGCTTGCCCGGGAGTGCACATAGCAGCGGGAGTTGCCCTTCCACCACCCCCGAATCCCGCTCAAATGAGCCGCTCATGGCTCCATCCGGCACCCCGGCTGGGCAGGACGTGTTGGTGCTCCTTCGCTTTGGAGCCCGGGGCGGTCTCCCCACTTGCCACCCGCCCTTTGCCACAGCACTGGTTCCTTGGGGCAAAGTGCTCGGTCTGTGGGCCTGGCTCCGGGCTCCCTTCCCTCCCAGCCCCCAGCAGGAGCTGCCCTGCAGTCTGGCAGGGGCCTCCTGGCCTGCGATCTGGGGCTGGGATGGATCCCATTATCTCTCCTCCTCTGAGCGGCAGGGCAGAGCAGGGGCCATGTGTGGGCAGAGCTGCCCCTGCCTTCACTCAGGGCATTTTCTGTGCTCTGCAGCAAGGCAGGACCCTGGGCCAGGAGGTGCCAGTCCCAAGGGGGTGGGGGCCCCTGGGTGTACCCCACTGTGGGACTTCATGGGGCTGAGGTGTCGGGGGGCTTTTTGCACCAAACCTCTCTCTTCTGTCCTGCTGCTTGTCACTGGGACAGACCAAGGTTTGCCCCCAGGAAGTCTTCCTACCCCAGCACACCTTCATTTCAGCTTCCCTTGGCCTGGACCTTGCTGCTCCAGCAGGGGAAGCGTTGCCAGCTGGTGGGGCAGACTGGTTTTGTTCAGTGCAATATCATGTAGACCCTCAGCCCTGCACGTGTCCGTTGTTTTGGATTCACCCTTAGCCCCGAGGATCCACGAGGGATCAGGTGACGGATTGTCTCACCTACAACAGACCCAGGGAGAAAATGTACCCTTTCACTTTGAATGGCAGAGGGGAGAATAACAGCCCTTTCCTGGAGTCAGGAGCTGAGCAGCAGCAGACAGGAGAAAGCACTGCCCTGGATCTGCTCCCTGTGAGGCCCATGAAGCTTCACTCTTACCTGGGAACTAGTGGGGGCTGCTCTTATCATATTTCTCCCATCTAATGCTCATTAAAATTTACAGCAACTGTTTTTTTGGTATTTCTTTTTATTCTTTTTTTAAGGAAAAGAGCCTGTGTTATGAGAGAGAGGACAGTAAGGATAGCGTCTTCTCTCTTTCCTCCTTGCTGATCAGAATCAGGTTCCCCATTGCTGACCCCCCGTCGCCACCTCCTTCTTCCCTAGATTTTCAACTGCTGCTTTTGGTTGAAAAGAAAAACAGCGCGGGCTCCTCCGAAATGTGCACAGCCATGGTCTGGTCCGTGGGTGCTCCCGACACTTGACTCTGCCCGTATCTCCCTGCCTGTCTTGGGTCAGATAATAAAGATACGGACACAGCTTCCTAGCTGACACTGAGGCTCGCACCAGTGTGACCGTGGTAGAAGTGATCGACACTTGATGCTCCGGAAATAGAGACCAAAGCACAGAGTAGTGAATGCACTTCAGGGAAATATCTACCTGTGCACACTTCCCTCCATCCTCACATGGCCCCCTGTTGTTGACTCCTTAGTTAACACTTTCTCTGCCTAAACCTGCACCACGTCTACCCTCAGTCATGCAACTGCTTTGTGGGGCACACTCAGGGGACTCTGATCTGAGACATGGGGTGGAGTGGGGAGCTGTAACAAGGCTGTTGGCTATGACAACTGCTGACTTTCTAATTTGCCACCCTGGGGACTCTGGCTGCAGCTAATTTGATGTAGAAATGGCCAATATTGCTCCCCTCTGCCTGATGGGTGGAAATGTGTCTCAAGGAAAGGAGAGATGGAGGAGCCCAGCGATACCCAGCAAACACGTGCTCGCCCCTTGGGCCCAGGTGGTCCCGTGTGTCTCTGAGCTCGTACCCACCTTGTTGGAGCGGAGACCTCTGCCTGCTCAGACTAGTCTGGATGCCCACGGGGTCCTCTTGGGCTGCTGGATGGAAGGAGGTGGGAGCTCAGCCAGGGGCATTGAAACATGGGCTGCAGCAGTGGAGCAGAGAGGGGTGGGGGCGGAGGGACTCCCTGTGAAGGTGTGAGGGCCCCCACAGTGTCACACAAAGGACGGTGCTGGGGGAGGGGGAGGCACCTCCGAGCCTGCGGTGACGGCAGGGATGACGCTGGGGTCCAGAAATGTGGGTGGCCCATCGCAGTGAGGTGGGGGGGCCCAAGGGCTGGGCTGGGGTTTGTGACTCAGGAGAGCAGCTCCCTGCGGGCCAGGAAGGAGCCCCGGTCGTGGGAGCGCCCCCCCCCACCCCCACTCCCAACCCCACCAGGGCAAGGTTTCAGCACCGCGTACTGAGCTGGGCCCCTTTGATCTCGCATCACTGGCCCATCTGCCACGTCCTGCTCTGCACCTGTAAGGCGCTGGTGTCACCTCCGCCTCCTCGCAAGGCTCAAGCGCGTGACCCCTCCACGAGCGGTGCGGAGACCCAGGCCCGGAGATTTCCTGGAATTCCCCTTTGGACGCGGTCCTTGTCCAGTCCTGCACCAGTCGCGAGGCCCAGGGCAGCTGTATCCCTGGTGACAGTGTGATGGTGCTACTGGGGGAGTAAGACTATGCAGTGTGCTCCCCTCCTGCCTCCCCAGGCAAGAGCCAGGGAGATCCCTGAGTGGGAGAGACCCTCGTTTGGCCGGGGGAGAGCTGACGGCCGGATCCTGCTTCAGTGCAACTCTGACCCTGCACTTTGCACCCACCCCAGCTGGCTGCCCTGTCCCTGGTACCCCACAGACTCCATATTCCTGCCTTTCCATGTGCTAACATGAAGGGTAGAGAATGGGACTTTGGGCCTTTTCAAAGCTCTTTGAAGCTCCAGCTCCTTTCTGGCTCTCTGCATGTGGCGCTGCAAGGGTGAGAGGTGAGGGGCAGAGGGGCAGGGCATGGAGACAGTCTGGTCCCGGGCCTGGGGCTCAGACCGCTGGGCTCAGGGCCCACATCTGCTCCTGAGGAAGGCACTGAACTGCTCTTGGCTTCAGCTCCCATCTCTAACAGGAGTGGAGGGCTCTGCCCAGCCTCAAGGGATGTGCGGAGTAACCCTGGGGGGTAGGGAGAGATCAGGATCCCTGGAACCATCTACAGCTTTTGGAGGAGGTAGTCTTTTGTGCAGGGACCAGCCGTGGACACCCATGGAGTCTGAGCCCTGGAGACGGGGCTCCCACCTCAGGTTTGGTCTGTGGGGCAGGGCCCATCTCTGGGTGTGGGGGAAAGCTCCCTGGTTCTTCCTCTGGGGCTGGACCCAAATCTTCCCTGTGGACTAGAATAATTATCTGCAGCTGAGAGATCCCCAGTACCCCCACGTGCAGATCCAGCGGTTCAATGTCCGAGGTGCTCGGCTGGGCTTCCTCTCCTGGGGATGGTGGACCCTGGGCTGCCCCAGGAGCCATCACCATGAAGGAATCCCAGGGGCTGCCATGGGGCAGGAAAGGTGCTGGGGAAACCTTTATCCCCACCGCAGGCACCGGCCTTTTTCTGCAGGAGGGAGAAGTGTGTGGGGAAGGGGAAGCCCTGCTGAGCCTGGCTCTTATGGAAGACAGGTTTTGCTCCTCAGCCCTGATGCTGACTGGCCCCCAAGGCTGGGGCAGCATCCTTGGAAAGCTGATGCTCAGAGCTGAGCAGAACAGGTCTCGTGTTGTGGGAACCGATGGCTCCTCAGCTCTGTCTCCTGGGCAGCAGTGGGCATAGGTCAGAGCCTAGGGGCTGGGAGCTGCGGGGCTGGGGCTCTGCTGGGGACCCCGATGGTGCTAAGAACACATGTGGCTTGTTGCATGGAGCCCCCAGGGTGAACAGAGACCTGTGCCCCACCAGGGAGCCCTGCCCCAGGCACGTGCTGAGGGTGTTGGCCTTTGGGTTCCCATGGGCCCTATCAGAGAGGCACCAGAGGGGCAGGAGGTGATGTGGAGCCACTAGGTTTCCAGGTGGTGGAGCAGAGGTGGGGGGCAGATGGGTGGGGGCAGCATGGTCCCCCATGGGGTGGGGAAGGAGGTGGACATGAGCAGCAGGATCACAGCAGTGTTGCAGGGGCTAAAGCAAGTGGGGCAGAAGCTGGACAAGGACAGCAGGAAACCCTGATTTGGGGTCAGGGGTAGCATGGCCTCATGGAGTGCAGCAGGTGAGTGGGAACAACAGGCTCCCTTGGGTGGAACAAGAGGATGAGCCCCGTGCATGGGGCAGCATCACAGCAGTGCGGAGAACAGCAGTCAGGAGAAGCAGGGTGTTTTGGTGGAGAGCAGGAGGCAAGTGGGGAGCAGTGAGGTCTCTCCTGGAGAGATGCCTCCTGCTGTGACTTGGGTGCAAGGGGCCAGTGGTGGGGGTCAGAGATGGGAGGGGGCAGCAGGGCTGTGCCAGAATGGGGGGCAGGAGGGTCTGGAGGCTCCCAAGAGCAGGCAGAGAGCCTCAGAGATGCACCATGCCTCCTGGTCCCTCTGCCCTAGCAGGGCTTGTGCTGTGAGTGAGGGGTCCCTGATTTATGCCTTTTGTGTCCCCTGTGGCAGAAAGCCACCTTGGTTTCTTCCCTAAATCTCTGCCCTGTGACAACCTGATTAGAGGGGCCAGCACGGAGGATTCACACCTCAGCCTGTCTCTTTAGGTAACCTGAGCTGGCTGCAGTCCTGAGGGAGGGGGAACCTGCTCCCTCTGCCTACGTGACTGGCATCAGCCACCTGGGCGAGGGGCATCTACCTGGGGAGCTGGAACCTGCCCGGTAACAGGTGATGTATTACAAATTGGCTGGCTGACAGCCAACTGGGGCTGACCTCCACTGGCCCAGGTGAATGAGGTCACAGGGGCTATATAAGTCCGATGGGGGAAGGAGGCTTGCTCTCTTCAGCCATGAGGTGAAGCAGCAGCCATGCGGGGGACACAGAGGAGCTTTATCATCTAAAGTTGGCTCTCTCCCCCAAACTCACAAGCTAGAAACCGCCTGCTTACAGGGGGGAATTTCACCTGCCTCTGGAAGATGCTTGTGAGTAAGCTACTCGAGATCTGATTAGATATTTAGCTGGCAGTAACTCAGATGCGTAATCAAAAGGTTACCTCAGCCACACTGTTTGCTCTTTAGGATCTCTAAGATATTGCCCAATCCTGGACCCTAGTTTACCCTACCCCTTGTAATCAATAAAGTTCTCCTTTTTGACTGGTGTGGAAGACTTATTGAGGGGTGGGTCTAAATTATGCCTAAGAGACCCCTTAGGTCTGCGGACTAAGGGAGACTTTGCTTTTTGCCCCCTGACTTGGGGAAGTCCCCAAGTGCCTGTACTGGGTCGAGTACCCGTCGGACTATTAGGCCTGTGTTTCCCCGAGGACATAGGGCCGAGACAGTCCCTTCTCAGGGTGGTGGCGGCTACGTTACCCCCAGGCTAGCGAGTGTGCTCCAGGAGAGGGGTCGGCTGAGCATAAGGCGCCCCTAGGGAGGCATTCGGAGCCTGGAAGATGGGCGGGTGCAGGGAGGTGGGCGGCTCAACACAGGAGCGCCCCCTACTGGCCCGCCACACCCCCCATCCCACAGAACATTTATTTCTCTGAAGAGTGTTACTACACTAGTGGCCCCCATAATGTCCTGTTACTACAGTAATGGGGAGGTTTGTAGAGAAGAACATCTGGGACCAGCAGCGGTGCGCTCACTTTGGTAGCAATGTTGGCATGCGTGCAGCTGATATGGAGGTGGTCGAGCTTGACGTCATAGACTGGAGCAGCCAGAAGGACTGGCTGGAGGATGAACGGGGCTCAGGGGACAGGTTCTTCCAATACAGCTACAAGGTGTTTGAGCAAGGCCACCTGACTGTCCACACTGGTGAGTGCCAGCCTGCTTGGGGTCTTCATTACTGCCACAGAGGTTGGGTGCCGCCACCCACACAGAGCGGGAGACAGGCAGGAAAGGTGGGAGTTGAGATGGGAGTGGCAGGGACACGTGAGACAGGGAATGGACTGAAGAAATCCCAGGGGTGCAGTGCCAGGAGTCGTGCCGGGGCAGGAGGCCCAGGGGGTGCAGCGTCAGGCTGGTGGGGAGGTGGACCTGGGCAATGAGCCCCAGAGTGAATGCTGAGAGCCGGGGCATGAGGGCGCATTCACTTTCACGCTGCTTGCGGTGGGGGTAGGGACTCCAAGGCAGCAGAAGCACAGTGGCTGGAGGGGGAAAGGGGCACTGGGGCACATGCAAGTGGGGCAGAGCTCAGGTGCGGGACAGTCGGGTCACTGTAGGGAGAGGCACTGGCATCACACAACATCCGGCAGGGAAGGGAACCAGGTACTGGCTACAAGGGGCAAGAGGAGCTAGGGGAGGGGTCCCTTCCTCCTCTCTTTCTTCAAGTTTTGCCCCCACTAGCACAGCCCCTGAGTCCCAGCAACATCCAGCCCTGAGCATGCAACAGCACGTATTGACCTGCAGCTACTGAGCAGGGACTGCCAGGAGACAGTTTCCCCAAGGCTGTTCTGGAAAGATGAAGCCAGAGCTGGTGGTAGAGATGTCTGCATCCAGTGCTCTGCTTCCTTACATAGAAAATGTTTAGGAGATCCTTGCTCAGAGGGTTCAGGAAGGACCAAGGCCCTGGGAGCTGCTCAGGGCCGCTCGGGTCCATCACTCCCGGCATGTGGTGAGGACCTTAGTGTACAGACAGTGCACAGCTAGTCCCCAAGTGGGGGAACCAAGCCCCGGTGCTACATAAGGCAGCCCAAGTGTCTGACCGCGGGCAGAAGAGTGAGCCCCCAGCGCACACAATGGTACGTGGCGGGGCTAGGAGTGGGTGGCAGCCCGGGGGGAGGCGCAGGCCCAGGAGGCTCCTGCTAACTAGAAGAGATGTGCCTGCAGGTGAGGGTCACCCACCCTGGACCCCGGAGTCATGAGTTTCCCAGTGAAGGGATTCCCACAGGGGAGGGGGGAGTTACCCCAGGGGGTGAAGCCAAGGGGCGGTCTAGACAAAGGAAGCTCCCTTAGGTCTGGGGGGTTTCTGCAGGGGACTCCCCTGGGGGGGCACTGAGGATCTCTCCTCCCACTGGCTGCTGGAGCACCGCCACTGCCCAGGAGCAGCGAGTGGCCTGGGAAGGCCTGAAGGGTTGTGTGTACCTGATATTGCTGCGCCTAATATCTTGGCATACAGCGCCTCATATTTTGTGTACTATTATATTCATAACTTAGAGTTAGATAAGATTCGTGCTGGGGGCTTGCTGGACCCTATATCAGTCACTTGCATTCATTGATTATTTCTCTAAACTCACCTGTATTTCCCTGAACTTACCTGTATTAGCTATACTTACCTGTATTCATTTATTGTTCTCCTGTGTTTCCCTGTGTTTATTAATGTTAGATCAGTGTGGGCCTGATGCTCTCTGAGGTACAATACATCTTTGGGGGTGTGTGTGTGTGTGTGTACACAGGGGCACACTGCCATGTTGTGCAGAGTCCCCAGCACCAGGAAGGGCACACCTGAACACACACACAGTCCCACAAGCACCCATGTCATGAGTTTTGCCTGCCTGCGGCCAGAGGTGCAGGCCCCAGAACCCAGACTCCCCCTGCACCCATCTCCGTGACAGCCGGCAGGCTTTGTGGCCGCAGCAGGCCCTCGCAGGCCTCCAGCACTCACCCCCTGCGCCTTAACACACACACTGTCACCCATGTCACGAGTTTTGCTTCTCAGCAGCTTAAGGTACAGTTTCCCATAAACCTTTGCACTTATCTGCTCGAAACTTTGCAACCTTTGTGGCCTCAGCAAGAACTACCACCCGTGCAGTCTTCACCCCACTGTGGCTTAACACACACACGTGACATGAGTTTTTCTCCCAGGACTTTGAGGTGCAGTTTCCTAGAAACCCCTTCATCAATCACCTTGAAACTTGGCATGCCTCATGCCCTCAGCAGGGGCTACCATCTCTGCAAGATTCACTTGAATCTGCCAAAAAAACCTGAAGTTATAGATATGTCATGCAAGTGGAATTTATCTTCTCTCTCCTGAGCACGTGTGCAGACACAGGAATTCTTACAGCCTACTTTCATTTCATACAAACATACATGTAGTTACATCATTACATACATCACATGTATAGTATAATTAGCTACTTGAGTATGCGGGGCGGAGAGGTAAATATGCAACAGTTCATTAAGCATGCTCAAAACCACAACAGTTCGTCAAAAGTTCACCCTCCAAGGCCATGGGCAGTTGAATTCCAGTTTCTGTAATCAGCATGAGAAAGAGTAAGGAGGGACTGGGGGAGAAAAGCCTTGGACAATATTACTTTCTTATCAGGAGATGCAAGCTGTGCAATTCTAACAGGCTGATCAAGTGACTGTGAGTGCTATTTGATGCCTGCCCGCACGTCTGCATTGTGTGACTTGAAAGAGGACGTAGCAATGTGCTACATGCCACCTTTGGTAACTGACACCTGACACTTGTCTGTGCCCCGAGGGTCGTCACTAGGTAGCACGAATACAAGTGACTGGCCCAGGCACAGGACTCTGGGAGCCCCAGAAAGATGCGTGGAGCACATGGGGTGACTCCTCAGCACTGCCACTGGCCTCACATCCAGATGCTCGCCAACTCCCCTCCCCTACCACCACAGCACGCAAGAGCGGCTCTGCATGGCAGGGTGATAGTTAATTTGCCCAAGGCCCTGCCTGGAGGATAAGGCCAGGATCTGCCGCCCTCACTACCATGCCTGCTGGCCCTGGACAAGACCCATTCTGTGGCAGTTTCAATGGTGCAGGGCAAGGGAAAGCAGCATGGAGGGGTGGCGACCCCTTCGTGCCCTGCACCCTGATAGCCTCAGCTCGGGTTGGGGTGGGGGGCATTGTTTAGTTCAAATTTATTGTAAAGAGGGCTGATGGAAAATTCGGGGCATGAAGGAAGGTACTTGAGGTTCACAAGAGGCATCAATACAAATTCCTATACTCTTTTAATCCTGCCTCCCTCCAGTGTTTACGTCCCCTTCCACTGCTAGTCACAGGCTGATCGATCACAAGAGGCAGAAAGAGAAAGGAAGAAAGAGAAAATGAAGAGGAAGATAACACTTCCTTCAGGATTCATTCTCTCAACAACTGAACAATTATGCATAATACTTCTGGCGACCAGTAGGGTGAGCTCCTGCCTTGAGCCTCCCACCTCACTACACCCGTCCACCTTCCAGCCTCCACCTGTCTCCCCAGGGGTGCCTAATCCCTGGCAGACCCCCTTTCGAGCCTCACCACAGAGTCCGGGGGTAAGGTCTGAGGCCACCACCCCAAGAAGGGACTGTCTAGATCCTGTGTCCTCAGGGAAACACAGGCCTAATAGTCCTACGTGCACTCGACCCAATACAAGAACCTGGGGCACCTCCCCAAGTGAGGGGCCAAAAATAGTCTCCCTTAGTCCACAGACCCAAGGGGCCTCCTAGGCATAATTCAACCCACCCCTCAATAAGTCTCCTACACCAGTCACAAAGAACTTTGTTGCTCCTGACAGGGGGAGGTAGAACAGGGTAAGAGGTAGAGCACTATCAAGGGATTAGCACTGAGCAAAACAGTCTGGCTGAGGTAGCCGTTTGATACGCAAATGTATGACTGTGAGCTGACTAGAAACACTTATAACTCTCGTTCAGAAGGTGGTAGAGATCTGACTCGGAGATTTCCAGAGGGTTGGGGGCCAGCCACCCTGAGCCCTGGTTGGTCGGTTTGCAAGCCAGGGAGGGACTGCCAGTAGAGATAAAAGCATCAGCCGGACTGGCAAGTGAAAGCTGCTGTCAGCGATGCCAGAAAACAACACAGGAGGCCGAAGAAGAGCTGGGGTGAGCTGACCCAGCCGAGGGAGCAGAGACCCCTCTGAAGAGCCCTGACGGCCCTGGGAGAAGAAGGCGGCGCCAGCAGTCGGGGGTGCCTCCAGCCCTGCAGCAGAGGGGGAGCCACGGCCACGGCTTGGGTCAGAAAGCTGGTGCCCCAAGGCCCCATCCCAGTGTGCTGGACGTGCTGGGTGTCCAGGAGGCTGGGGTGGCAGTCGGCCCCCCACTCCACTGCAGAGAAGAAGCAGTGGCCAGGAGCGCAGGCGGCATCCTTATCCGGAGCAAGGAGCTGGGCCAGTGAGTTGAGGAAGCCCCCCACCTTCCCTGGGGAAGCGGGACAGCAGGAGGCAAGGCATTGGGATCCTGAGGCGCAGCAGAGCACCAGGATGAGTGTCCCCAGGAGTTCAGGGCACAGGCCAGTGGTCAGAGCAGGATTGTGAGCCACGGGGCATGTGGGGTGCCCAGCCAGACATCTGGAGCAGGGGTTTAGAGCAATGACCCCTGGGAGCTGCCTTTGCTGCTGACCCTCTGCCACTGACTGACCCAGAGGACACTCAGTCCTGTCCCTTATCCTGCAGATGGAGTCCCTGAGCTCTGTGCTTGGGTCATGCTGATTGCTGTAAGAGCCTACTCTGTTGCTTGTTGCTTCCACAAAGAGTTACCCTTCAGCCTCTGTGGGGTTGGGGTTTGATACAATTTCATTGCTGCAGACCAGAAGAGCTTAACCTGTTGCAGTCTGTCGCTTATTGGGAAGCCTGTGGGAGCTGCTGCGCTGTGCCTTACACCTCTCTGTTGCACCCTTGTAACTTTGGGATCCTTGCTGGGGGAAAGCTTCTTGCTGGGTGGCAAAACCCCTGCCTGCTTCGTGCCCTTCACCTTGGGACCCAGGACCACTGCAGTGGCAGAAGATGAGGCATTTTGGCCCAAGCATCAGCTCAATTTGCACAAGTTCTCCAGGCCCACTTCATATAGTCTTCTCACCCACCTCCTGCTTACTGGCCATGTCCTGCATCAGTATGTGCTGGACAAGTTGTGCAAGGTCATTTCAGTCATTGCTGCAGAGGACTGGGGTCACACTGAAGAAGCTGATGGGGCTTGAGTTCGTCCTTTGAATTGTGGAGGCCTTCTTTGTTGCTAGCCAAAATAAAATAAATACAAAATAAATAGAAAATCTAAAAAAAAAAATCAATATCTTCACTCCACTCTCTCTTCAGCGATCTGTGGGCTGGTTGCCATCCCCAGCAACTTCTGCCCATGAAAGTTTTTTGTGAAGAGGGAGAAAAAGGGAAGAAGTTGAAGAGGAGTCGGGCTTGACACACAACTTAAAAATGGGACTTTTAATCTTCTGGTTGTTGCTCTGAAATGGAATGCCATGAAGTACAAAAGGTTTGCAATATGGAAGGAAGTCATTAACCACTCCCTCCCTTCAAAGTTACAAACTACTTGCAAAACAATTACCATTATGCTGATGCTGCAGCTCTCTTTGGGAGGTATGGCCACTGCATTGGCAGCATGATGCAGGGGTCACTGGTGGAGGGTATCGGGGGGCAGTGGGCAGGAGGACTGGAGGGGCAGAAGGGACCTGAGCAGATCATCAAGTCCCCTCCCCTGCCATGGCATGAAAGAGTCCTGGGGTCAAGTGACCCAGGCGAGGTGTTCATCCAGCCTCCTCCTAAAGGCCCCCAGGGTAGGAGCCAGCACCACTTCTCTTCAAAGTTGGGTCCAGACCCTAGCCACCCTGACCATGAAGTCGCACCTCCTGATGTCTAGTCTAAATCTACCCTCTTCCAGCTTGTGACCGTTATTCCTGTCACTCATGGTAGTTTTCGGGGGAACAGGGACTCCCCTAATGCCTGGTGGTCCCCCTGATTAGTTTGTAGCAGGCCACTAGATCCCACCTCAGCCTTCTCTTGTGGAGGCTGAACAGGTTCACATCCCGTAGCCTCTCCTTATTGGGCCTGCCCTGCTGTCCCCCGATCATGCGAGTGGCCTCCTCTGGATGCTCTCCATGCTGTCCACATCCCTCCTGAAGTGCGGCCCCCAGAACTGGATGCAGTATTCCAGCTGCGGCCTGACCAGTGCCGCATAGAGGGGGAGGATCACCTCCTTGGACCTGCTCGAGATGCATCTGTGGATGCACGACAAGGTACAGTTGGCCTTCCTGGCCACGTCCCCACACTGCCAGCCCATGTTTATCTTGGCATCAATGATGACTCCAAGATCCTTTTCTGCCTCTGCCCTGATGAGAAGGGAGTTCCCCAGCCTGTAGGGATGGTGCTGGTTCTTCCCCTCCAAGTGCAGCACCTTGCACTTGTCAGTGTTGAAACCCATCCTGTTCTCATCCGCCCACCCCTGTGGAGGGATCTTCAATGCAGGGATATAGTGAAGCGCTCGGGGAGAGGGATACACAGACTTTGCGCAGGAGGGCATTACAGCATGCAAATAAGAGGAGGGTAATTAAACACAACACAACACCGGTGACCAGGAGGTGAAGGATGCCCGTTCCTAGGCCTCCGAGGTTGGGCAAACAGCTCGAGAGAGAATTGAAAACAGTGGGTTCATGTTCCTGACCTTTCCACTGCTCAAAAGCCTGTTAGGCCAACAAAATGTGTTTGTTAATATCTTGGGAATTTTCTGGGATATAAGTACAACATTCGTTCCCAATTAGAGCACATACCCCCCCGAGATGCTAAAACATAATCTAGAGCCTAACGGTTTTGAAGAGATAATAAACGAAGTTGATAAATCTCGGAGTTAAGGCTCTTTTCAATAGCTAAAGTGTCATTGGCAAATCTTGTAAGAAACGTAGAAAGTTGACGATACAGCTTGGCTAACCGGCCCACTCCATACGCCAGGAGAAGGATCATGCCAAATCTGTCTCGTGATGAATCCAGTTCTTGTGTCCATCAAGCTTTGCCGCTGTGTGGGAAACTAGTAGGACAGCGTGAGGTCCTTTCCACTTCTCTTGGAGGGGCTCATCCTTCCAGGTACGAACAAGCACGAAATCCCCGGCTGTAACGTGTGGACTGGACCATCCAGCGGAAGAGGCTGCAAGCTTTTAGTGTACCTATGGAGAGAAGAAAGAACAGCAGACAGAGAGCACATATACCATGACAAAATATTACATCCTATTTCCCACTCCTCTGCTGGAACCAGCGTCCCGTTCATAGGCCATGCCCTTCCAAACATAATCTCAAAGGGGCTAAGCCCTCATCTTCCCTTGGGGAGGGCACGGATGAGAAGCAGAGCAAGGGGCAAAGCATCGGGCCATTGCAGAGAGGCCTCCTGGCAGATCTTTGATAGATGACGCTTGAGGGTTTGATTTGTACGAGTACTGGGGATCCGGGAGCTCCCCCACTGATGGGATGAGGGCATGCATGTGGGTGTCAGCAGGTCTCGGCGTCCTCAGGGCGGCAGCATTTTTAGCTTCTCTGTCCGCCTGGGCGTTACCCCTGGCTGCATCTTGATCCTCTTTCTGATGCACCTTAGAGTGCATTACTGCCACTGCCGAGGGAAGTTGAACAGCTTCCAGGAGTCGGAGAATTTGGGGTCCATACTTCACTGGGGAGCCTTGGGCTGTCAGCAGTCCCCTTTGTTTCCGTAGGCCAGCATGGGCATGCAGTACTCCAGAAGCATACCTAGAGTCAGTATAGATGTTGGCCCGTTTCCCTTTTGACAGTTCTAGTGCCCGGGTCAGGGCCACCAGTTCAGCAAGTTGAGCAGATGTTCCGGTGGGCAAACCTTTGGCCTCAACAACATCATAGAGGGTCACAACAGCATAACCTGCCCTTCTTTGCCCTTCTACAACAATGCTACTGCCATCAGTGTACCACTCACAATCAGCATTCAGAAGTGGCTGATCCTGTAGGTCTGCACGGCTGGAGTACTGTGCATCTATGATGTCTAGACAATCATGCTCTTGTTCTCCCGTTTCAGGTGAGAGAGTAGCCGGGTTGAGGGAGGGGCAGGGCTGCAGAGTCACTTCAGGGCTCTCCAACAGCTTAGCTTGGTACCAAGCCCCCGAGCCTGGGTGAGCCAGAGACCCCCCTTCGCGTCTAGCAGAGCCTGGACCATATGTGGGGTATACCCCTGCACAACTCCTCCCAGCGTTAACTTTTCAGCTTCCTCAAGTACTAGGGCAGTTGCCGCAACTGCTCATAAACACGCTGGCCATCCCTTGGCAACTGGATCAAGCTGTTTGGAGAAATAAGCAATGGGACGTTTCCACGCCCCCAACAATTGAGTAAGCACTCCCAGAGCCATCCCTTTTCGTTCATGCACATACAATTGGAAAGGTTTAGAAAGGTCTGGTAAACCCAGGGCGGGGGCTTCCATGAGTTTCCTTTTTAGTATTTTAAATGCCTTGTCAGCTTCTGGAGTCCAATAAAAGGGATCATGGTCTGCCCCTTTTACACAGTCATATAGTGGTTTTGCCCATAGTCCAAATTCAGGGATCTATATTCTGCAAAAACCTGCCATGCCCAGAAACGCCCTGAATTGCTTACAGTTGCTTGGGGTGGGAATTGTTACCAGATTTGCCCACTACTTTGGGGTGTGCTCATTTATTAGGGCTAGGGTCTTCGTAATTCTATCAATGTGCTGCTTGTGTTACTTGTGTTTCTATACAGAGCTGTATCTCTCCCTTCTGCAAGCCCTCACCCCAAGTGGAGCTGTCTTGCAGGATGCAGTTCAGTGGGGCTGGGTTCCTCCAGTCCCCAAATCAGTCACACACACCAACACACACAGATTAACGTGACACGCCTGACCTGGCCACGTTGATCAGCATGGACAGGCTGACACCCTCATATGCCAAGAATCAGTTCATCAGAGCAACAATAACCCCAGTCAGACACAAGCACACAGTTAAACAGAAGACCTCTGAATCTGGCTGGGTGTCCAGATGACACCCTCATGGGCCAGCACTCAGTTCATTAGGGCACATCTGAGCCAAACTGGGTCAATCAGCCTGTACAAGCTGATCCCCTGATGTGTTTCGAACTCAGCACGTCCCAATCTTTTAGTCTCTTGATGAGCAGACCCCACAGTATTTCTGGGCTTCATAGGTATCTTTAGCTTAGGTAAGAGGGGCGTTGCTACAGAGGAGGTGGGGAAAGAGAAGTAAAGAAGGCAAAATATACCCAGTTACCACCAGTTTGACTATAAAAGTTATTTATTATTGACACTAGTAGTGATAGACATGCAAAGGAAAAACAAACACAAACAGTCACAGCATACCCTGGTTTCACTAAGTATTTGGGGAAACTTAGCTCAAGCTTAACTAATACAGTTCAAGTTCAGAAATCTCTGCTTAGAGAGGGAGAAGAAAAGAGAGAGAGAGCTGGGATCTCACCAGCCCAAGGCACTCGGGTTGCAAAGCCGACAGGTCAAAGTTCTCAGCACGATCCTTGAAGGGAGACGATCTGCCTCCTGCCGCCTCTCCAGAAGAAAGCGGGTGATGTCAGCACACACTGCTGCTTCTTTTACAGATTTTTATACCCCCAGTTCAGTTTCTTTCAAGCATTCTCAATAGTGTCAATCAAATTGTCTTTTCTATTGACAAGGGGTTATCTGGGTGGAACATCTCAGGAAACTGATTGATGCTCAGGAAACACCTACTTGGAGCCAGCTTGCCATTCCTATGGAAAGCAGATATAATGATGGGATATCTCCTGGTGTCTTCAGAAACAATAGATTGCAGCATCAGGTTTTTTGGATTTTTACTAGCTGTGAACAAGCATCAGCTTAGCATGACTTTTCCAGATCTTACTACACTGTTTTAACAGACTTAAGGCACTTACTGGTGTATTCACAACCTGTTGCAGAGAGGACTTCCACCCGTCGTCTGGGGAAAAGTATGACAACATGTGGGGACAGGGCTCATATGGACTGGACGCTGTGATGAAACCTGTACCATTGTTCAAATGTTGCCCGTACCCCCTCGGACTCGGTCTATTGCCTCAGCCCTCCCTAACCTGGCAACCGAGTTGTAGCCAATTAAGTTTACATCAGCCTCCCGTAGTGGGACCGGGGAATCGCCCGCCCGAGATGCCTAATAAACTTACTTCTGCTTAGAGGTGTGTGTAGAAGAGTTGGAGAGGAAAAGTAAATCCACATTAGAGCTGGTCTGATAAATGCAGAGCTGGGTGTGAGGGTGGATTAGCATTTGGAGCACAGCTTCCCCATCATGCACTGCTCCCCTGCTTCGCTGGTCCCACAATTCACTGCAGTCTCTGCTTCAGGCTTTCTGTTCTCCATCTCTCATGTAAATGAATGGTCATCTGGTCCCATCTCAGATGCAAATGAGACCTGGGGCAGCGGTTTCACTTTTGTCACCCTTATCTGGAGGGTTTTAGGTGCGTCTCTCACGGCATCTTAATCAGCTTCTGTTTAGGTAGAGGAAGGGGGCGATTCTTTGTGAGTCAGGCAGCCGGTGGCCTGTGTCAGGCTCCCAGGAACATGGAGCCGACAGGTAACAGCTGGTGAAATCCCTTCCAGAGTCAGTCCATTTCTAGCTTGTGAGTTTTGGGGGAGAGAGCCAGTTTCAGATGGTAAAGCTCCTGTGAGTCCCTCACATGGCTGCTCCACACCGCAGGGCTGCTGCCCCTCCTCCTGGGCAGTCCTAACTTACATAGCCCCTGTGACCTCATTCACCTGGGCCAGTGGAGGTCAGCCCCGGTTGCCTGTCTGCCAACCAATCTGAAATACATCACCTGTTGCCGGGCAGATTCCAGCCCACCAGGTAGAAGCCCCCCACCCAGGGAGGTGATACCCCTCATGTAGGCAGGGGGAGCAGGTTTCCCCCCTCCCCCGAGAACTGTAGCCAAATCAAGTTACCTACAGAGACAGGATCAGGGTGGGGTCTCCCCAGTGCTGGGCCCATTCTAATCAAATGGGCGCAGCTCAGAGATTTTAATCACATTGTCACAGGCAGAGATTCTGGGAAGAAATCAAGGTGGGTTTCTGCCACAGGGGCAGCCACAGCAATGGGTGGATCCTTTTGGTGGCAACTCCTTGTTGCTTGGAATGACTGAAAGAAGGTCTGACGTCATCCAGAAATGCTGGTTTTAATGCAGTGCTGGATGGGTGAAACGGGGAGCCTCTGCTAGAGACGTGGCTGTGATCTCGCCCCTGTGCCCAGCACTGGTAGGACCATGCTTAGGGCACTGCATCCAATTCTAAGCTGCAAGAAAGATGCTCACATCCCAGAGGGACCCAGAAATAACCAGGAGGATGGAAAACCAATGTCACAACCTGGGGGTGTCAGGAGCTCAGTCTCCTTAGCTTGAGGGGAAGGGTTTCTATCCCTGGGTGCAGCCACCCACAAGTTGCCAAGGGGAGGCCTTTTGCCCTTGTTCACAGTCAGAATTAGAGCCACCAGCTAGAAATTAAAGTCATATAAGGTAAGTGTTGACATCAGGCCAACTTTTCTAGCAGCAAGTGATTAATAATTGGAGCAGCATTACCAGGGTGGGGTGGACTCACTGTGGCTTGCAGTCTTTTTAGACTTGTGCATCTCCAATTTCATCCTGAGTTTACGCAGCAGATACCATGCATTTCCTATGCCCTGAAGTCAATGGGAGAGGACTTCAGGAGGTCCTTTCTTGCCTTGTGCTCCTGATTTTTCTAGTGTGATGTGGAAGCTTTATCATCACGACATTGTGTGTGCACCTCAATGGCCTGCTCTCCTCCAGTTTCTAGGAGAAACTCTGCTGTTTGGGAGCTGGGTGTTGTTACAGTTCCCTTGGCCTGGGGAATCTGTGACATCTAACTCCTCTCCTCATTCACCCCCTCCTTTTACTCCTGGGGAGCATCAGACTACCCTCATCACAGCAGCTTGTACCACTGTCAGGTCAGCTATGAGAGAACTACAACCTACTCCTGAGATGCAGGGCACCAGCCAGCTGCAGGGAGCAGGACTGAGATTTGTGGTGGCGTACAAATTACTGGGCAGCCTTTTCCCCCTGAAGTATCACTAGACAGGTCATGGCTGGACATGGGACAAGGTGGTCAGTGCTCTGCGCTGGTGCGGAGAATTCGCTTGTGTGATGACAGGAAGGAGGGTCTTGGTCACCTGCTCAGAGTGACACCGATCAATGGCTTTGGGGCCAGGAAGGATTATCCTCTCCAATTCAGACTGGCCGGCCCCTGGAGTGCATTGTGTGTGTTTTGGGGGGTTGCTCTGCCCCTATGCATTTTGGGGCATGGTCACATGCTGGGGCCTTCTGATCACATATTCCGTAACGAATTCGTCCAGTTTCAGTCTTTGCAGGAGGATTGGGCCCTGGGATCTCCTAGATCTCTGGCTGGGGCACCTCCAGTCTGGTGTCCGGGGGACTGGAACGCTCTGGTCTAACTACAGCTCAGTGCAGGAGTCGTCTGGGGAAGGTCCTTCACCGGAGACACCTGGCAGATAGACTAGCCCATCCAGTGCTCTCCGTCTGTAGGGGACAGAACCAGGAGCAATGACCGCAAGCTGCAGCAGGGGAAATTGAAGTTGGAGATGAGGAGGAACGTTTTGACTGAGGGTGGTGAAGTCTAGAGAAACCGTGGGATCTCCATCCTTGCCAGTCTTCAAGACAAGGTTGGCCAGACATTTGGCTGGGATGGTTTATTCAGGGATGAGCCTGCCTTGAGCAAGGGGCTGGACTTGATGTAACCTCAGGATGCCTTTTCCAGCCTGGCGTTCCTATGGATCCATTGGTCCCAGCTGGCATGGAAGTCCAGGAAGCTCCCTGACATGGGCTCAGCACTGACTCTGGAGGCATTCCTCCCCCACCCATCCCAGCTGGGATCTGGGTGAGGGCTGGGGCTGCCTTGACTGGAGGGGGCATGCAGACCTGAGTCTAATAAAGGTGAAAGTAGCCCAAATCTTGGCTCCACGGGTCCTGCTTGTAAGCATAACCCTTGGTACTAACTCTCGCCTCCAGCCCCTATTTCTCTCCTTAAGCCAGATCCCAGTGTCAACCCCATCTTTCAACCCCCTGGAGCCCCTGCCTAAGTTTCTGAATTGACCAGTGCATTGACAGTACTAGCCAGGGGACCCAACCTAAATCCTAACTCCCATGGGTACCTGGCTTTGTCACCCCAGCTTCCGACTTTTTGCTATGTCAGGGTGAGAGGGAACCCGTGCTCCAGTCTCCCCTGGTGTTCAGACCTTCCCCCACTGTTCTGCAGTCCTAGCCCCTGTTGTGGCTGAGCTGCTCCTGCTGCTCGGGGGGAATTCTGCACCACTGCACACAAGCGTCACGTCCTCCCCCCCCCCGCCATGCTCCAGGAATTTGAAACTTTTCTCAGAATTGCTTCCTCTTCAATGCTTTGCCTGCAAGTTACTGCAGTCTGGGCCAATCTGCCAGCAGCTCTCAGCAGCAGCAGCTGGATTTCATTTGGGCAGGGTTACAGCAGACACCAATAACACTCCACACAAGCTAGATACAGGCATGCTACAACAACTTTCAACTTTTTACCAGTGACAACTCCGAGGCTGGATCACCAGGTTTGCATATCATTATTTGCTAATAAATAGCTTGCATGTGTGGCAATTAATAATTTATCACCCGATTAACGCACTCATCACAAGAGAGTTGTAACATGTCTTGGAAAACCTTGGCTGGAAAGAGTCAAATCTAGTGTAACCCTCTGTTCATCCCTGTCTAAGCAGTCCTAGACAAGTGTGTGTCTCCCAGACCCATGGATTCTGTGCAGACCCCATTTCCATGTACTGTAACCCTAGGGACTTTGGCACAAAGCTTACAATTCAGGTCCTGAGATCCCCCATTATTGCTTCCTGTCGGAGGGGGGGTGGTGTGCTATTTCCATATAAGAGCCCTCCTAAATGCAATAGTGAACTGGGCTTCCCTAGAGCCCAGGTCATTCCAGAGGGGTCGGGTGCAGGGTGGATGCCTAGTTTTCACGTTGGACTGATTCTCTGTATCCTGTAGGCTTACGAAGATGGGGATACAGAGTCCTTCATCCCTGCAGCTCACCTCCCTGCCCTGCAGGATGCTCTGAGAAAATGCCTTTCAGGCACCTTCATCTAAGACTGGCCCGTCAGCCTCGTGAGTCATGGAAGGCTTCAGCTGCCTCGACCACCCGGCCTGTGACCCCTGCTAGACCCGTGTGTGGTTTGTGGATGCCGTTGTGCCAGGACTCTAGACCAGCTCCTGTCACTTCTAGGGGGTTTCCCACTTTCTCTGTTGGGAACTTCTCTGCCAGCCTGTTCTTATAATGGCAAGGCATGATCTTGATGTCATACCAAGCTTTCTGTTTCTGTTGCATTTCATCCTCCTTGAGACTCTGCAGTCTCAGTTGCAAATCTCACTGAGTCCTCTACTCAGCCAGCTTAATCTGACACCAACCATGAAGTGTGGGGTGGGGAGAAAAGGTGGGGAGGAGAACTACATCTGCTGGGAGAGCAATGAATGGGTTTGGACCAATATGCCTATTAACTACATCAACCGGAGACAGATAGCTTCCAGTTGAGTGCATGGATCAGCTGTTTTGCTGCAACTGTGTATGTGGATATAAAGCCAGCCAAGTCACGCAGCTTTGACCCTCAATGAAGCAGGCTAAAGTTAGAATAATAGAAAATTTGGGTTGGAAGGGACTTCAAGAGGTCATCTAAGCCAACCCCCTGCTCAAAGCAGGACCAGCCCCAACTAAATCATCCCGCCCAAGGTTTTGTCAAGTTGGTTTAAAAACCCCTAAGAATGGAGTTCACAACCTCTCCAGGAGACCTGTACAGTGCTTTACTGTCCTCCTCTTGAGAGATTTTCTTAATATCTAACCTAAACTTCACTTGCTGCAACTTGAGACCATTGCTCCTGTTCTGTCATCTGGCACTACTGGGTGCATCTACATGTGCCCCCCATGGTGCTGTTGTTACTCTGCCTCATTCGGTACTTAAGGAAATACTAATTGATGGCACAAGAACAGCTGTTACTGCGACATCCCAGTGGTGCATCGTTCTTTTTAGCAGCTGTGGTGGTGGATTTGGTCGGGCTTCTGGCCTGCTTGACTAGGAAAACAGCCAGAGACCAGACGTGCTGATACTGCTGATTTCAGGTACACGTTCTGAGAGAAGGAATCCTGCATGCCGCGTTTTTGTCTTGATCCCTGTGCACGGATGTTAAGTTTATTTTTCTCTCCGAGAAACCAGAAACTGATAACTATTTCTATAAGCACAATGTTTCACTCTCCTTTAAGTAAACTGCCTGTATGTCTGTGATTTGCTGTCCAAGGTTGTATTTTTTTCTCTCTCTGTCTTAAGTATAAATATGCTTCTAAACTTATAGAGTTTGAGAAATCCTTTGAAGCAGACAAGTGGGTGCTTCCCCTTGCTGTGTGGCATTCTCCCTGTGATCACGAGGTAGCCCTAAATCAAGAAAAGCTGGCTCTGCCACTTCTGATTCAACCACAGCGCGAAGTTTGATTTCTTCCACACAGCTATGTCACTGTAGTCATGATGTAAAAATCGCGGGTCGTTTCTCGGGAGGCGAAAAAAACTCTCAGTCACAGACACACTCTATTAGCAACACAAAAGGTATGTATTTGCAAATAGGGTCAGAGAGAGACAAAAGATCAAACACTCTGCTGCCCTCGAGGGAAACTGCCCAGCTGGCTTTATCCCCTCTCTCCTGACCACGTGTGCAGAAGGAGGAACTTTTACAACTCATTTCCGATTCATACAAACATGTATGTGAATACGTCAAATCATGCGTCGCATGTGTATTATAATTAACTACTTAAGTATGCGGGGCGGATAGGCTTATATGTATTAATTCATTGCGCATGGGTAGAAAGTATTTGAGGTTACAAGAGTTTGAATTTTCCTTGCTTCAAGGCTAGAATTGCAATTTACTCTTATCTGCATGAGAAAAGCTGAGGAGTATATGCTTTACTGTAACAAAGAGATAGTAACTTTGCAAAACAAAGAGAGAGTGATACCTTAATACAAAGAGCTCTCAGTAGCTCTCCCAGTTCTCTCACCAGGGAGGGCTGACAGCTGTGCTGTTTTAACAAGACTTATTGATAATGCATTTTTAATAATATTTCTAACAATATCCCCCCTCAAGATGCTTTCTGATCTTTACTTCATTTGGGCATATCAAGATAATTACGAGGAATTTTTCTGAGGACCATGACTTTTGCTACAGTCTGTGCTTTCAAAGGAACTGCTGCGACCTGCATTCCTTCTACTGTAGTGGTTATCCGTGCCAATTAGGGTGGTCTGGCACCCTCTTCTCGCCCGCCACGTCTTTGCTGTTAAAGTTCAGAATGGGAGGCTGCCTACTTGCCTAACGGCACCTCGATGGTATCCCCTCCGTTCCAAAGTGGGGTACTCTCACCCCAGCCTTATGGGCAAATGCGTGCCTCCAAAACCTCCCCTTTAGCACGCCCCAAGCCTCGCAGCTGTCCCGGGGGACGTTGTCTGGTCCCCTTCCTGTTCTGCGCCCTCTCCGGGCCTCGCCCTCTCTGGGGCCTGTCCCGCGCTCTCCGCGCCGCGCCCTCTCTGGGGCCTCGCCCTCTCTCTGGGGCCTGTATCGCGCTCTCCGCGCCGCGCCCTCTCCGGGCCTCGCCCCTCTCTGGGGCCTCGCGCTCTCCACGCGCGCTCTCCGCGCTCTCGGCGCCGCGCCCTCTACGGGCCTCGCCCTCTCCGGGGCCTGTGTACCGCGCCTCTCTACGGGCCTCGCCCTCTCTGGGGCCTGTGTACCGCGCTCTCCGCACCGCGCCCTCTGCGGGCCTCGCCCTCTCTGGGGCCTTTATCGCGCTCTCCGCGCCGCGCCCTCTGCGGGCCTCGCCCTCTCTGGGGCCTGTACCGCGCTCTCCGCGCTTGGGGCTCAGGTGGCCGTAGCCGTGCCTGGCCCCCTTGACCCTTTCTTGGGTCTTTCTGTTCCACTGGGCAAAGTGCACCGCCCTTCCGGGCCGGGGTCCAACCCCGTGCTCCGTGCCACTCCGGCACAAACCGTTGTGCCCCCCTGGCACTGTGCCCCTACTGGGCACCCGGAGCCCCCAAACTGCTGGGGAGCCCCGCTGAGGCCTCCTCGCTCCCCTACAGCCTCACCCGGTCCTCCGGTGTAAACTGTAACTCAAAGTCAAGCCCTCTGGCTCCAACCTAAACCGAGGCTCCACACGCGTAACAATACCTCCAAGCCCTGCCAGGGCTCTCAGTCCTACCTGCAGTCAGGGTGATCTTGTTCCCTGCATCATCGCAGCCTGTTAGTGGGGTAAGGCTGCCCCACTTGCCTCAGGCTGCTCAGCTCAACCGCAGAGCTCCTGCTCCTGCGGCAGCCAGAAGGGAACTGCTCCCTAGGCTTTGGCCTAGCTGTTTATAAGGGCCTGGCCCTGCCCCCTCCTGGCCACATGACCGGCCTGGTTGCCCTAGCAACCCCCATCTGTGTTGCTCCAGGCCTCTCCTCTTCCTGGGGCATCTCCTTAGGAGCGGGGCGCGGGAGTGCCCCGCGACACAACCCCCCCCCTTAAGTTCAACACTCACCGGGCCGGTCTTCCATTTTCCTAGGCAGTGTTATTACTCCCAGGTCCATTCTGTTCTTGGGTTTTCTTCGGCATTCAGCAGCACATAAACTGGAGGCGGAGGTTTTAAGGCGCCTCCTACTCGCCTTTTACCCAAAGGCGCATCATGTGGGACTTACTGGGGTTTACCCGCCACAGGTAGCCCCCCCACATTAGCTACCCTTGGTAGATCGCCTACCTTACCAGCTGCTCTTCTGCCTGTTCCCTGCGGTCTCCACTCTCTTCTCACCCGCCTGGGAGCTTCACTCCTGAGGGTCTGTCGTGTCCTTGCTCTTTCGTGATCCGCCCGGATACCCTGGAGTCCTTCCCATATTTCCCATTGGGAGCTCCGTGCCTTTTGGGCATCTTCTTTTCTCCAGAACTCTACCCGGCCCTGGCCCGTGTACTTTCCTCTGGGCCCTTTATAAATGCGCACAAAGGCCACCTTTCCAACTTTCTCCTCAATGCTCTTTCTGAGGGTTTTCCACGTAACCTGTTCGGGTATACCACGCATGTATAAATACGGTCTCTTCTCAGGCCCTAGTTTTCGCCCAATTAAATAGTCCTCCCTCTTCTGCTCATATGCCTGGGCTCTCTTTTCCTTTTGGGACAGCCTCACTTCTCTGGTCCTGTTTCCAATCCTCCGTTCACCTAGCCCTCGGTGCACGTCCCTTGGTGCATGGCCCCCGTCCTTTGGGCATAAGGTCTTCCTCCTTAGGGAGGCCTTCTTTATCTCTCCCTCTACTAGGCCCAATGCCTCTTGCCGTCCTGAGCTAGGGGACATTCTCTCTCTCTTGCCCCGTCCTTGGGCCATCTTCTCCACCTGGGTTTCTAGTTGGCTCAGTCTTTGTGAGTGGAGCTCCTGCCACTGGGTCCACTTCAGCTCCCAGTGTTCTAGGAGGGCTGATTGGATCTTCTTAAACCAGGCCTCTCCTCGCTGGCCTTTGAGGCCTTCCTTCCGGGCGCTCCTCTCCAACCCTTTTGTCCCGCCTTGCTCCCTGTAACCCTCTGGATTCTGGTTACTGAGAGGTTCCTCCTTTCCCAGTCCTTGTGAAAGGACAGCCTGGAGGTCTCTAATTCGTGCCTCAGTTTGCCTTAGGACTTCTATAAGCAACTCTCTCTCCTGGAGTTCCAGTTGTGTGGCTCCCACATACTCTGCTAGTTGGCCTTGGAAAACCTCTAACTTTCCCGCTAGGCTGTCTGTGTTCACCCTGGGTTGTGATTCCTGCAGACGCCCGCTCTCCTCTCTACACCCCTCGGCCTCCTGGAACTGACTGAGCTCCAAGGCCGCTCGGTTCTTTATCTCTGAGAGCTCTTCCCTCAGGGTTTGCAGTTCTCCCTGCAACTGACCCTGTTCCGTGATGAGACACGTCTCTCTGGCCTGACTTTCAGCTAGGAGAGCTTTAAGTGTCTGGGTCTGTCCCTCAAAACAGTCTTTTGCTGTCTGCAGACTCTGCACTTGTTCCTTTAGCTCCTCCTGCTCCTTCTGAGCGGCTGCTCTCTCTCTGGCTACTTGTCCCTCGAGGTCTTCCACCTTCTGCTCGAGTGGGCTCACAGTCCCTATGACCTGCACTCCCCGACTCTTCAGGGTCATGGCCTTTCGCGCCTCCGCTTCCCTAACCTCCTGAACCTCCAGGGTCAGCTGGTTATTGGCCTCTAGGAGCCCCTGTATCTTTCCCTCCAATATCTGTTTCTCTTCTTGCAGCTGTTTCTTGTCGGTAGCCAATTCCGTCTCTTTACCCTGGCTATTTCTTAAGAGAATCTCCCATGACTGGGCCTGCTCCTTCACATGTTCGTTCTCTACCCGCAGGTTCTGCACCTGAACCCTTAACTCCTCCTTTTCCTTTTCTTGTTCCCCTAGTTCTTCCTGCAGGGACTGACATTGTTCCTGTAGCCCCTCGTGATTCTTCAGGAAGGCTTTTACTTTCTCCATCTCCTGCTTCATTATTGTGCTCTCTCGCTCTATTTGGGCCCGGGATTGGTTCCGCTCTTCCCATAGCTGCCTGACCTCCTGTTCGGCCTCCAAACAGCCTTCCCGCCACTTCTCTCTATCTGCCCGTAGCTCTTCTATTTCCGTTATGTGGCCCCGGGTCTCTCTCTGAAGAGCTCCTATTAAGTCCCTTGCCACCTCCAACTTCCGCTGCGTCTGTAGCTGTTCCTCTGTCGGGGTTCTGCCTGCCCCAAGAGCCTGCTCCTTCCAATTCCCCAACTCTGCCTGCATGTGGCACAGTTTATCCTCCCTGACCTGGCTTTTCTTAGCTTCTTGGGCCATTACTCGTTCTAATTCCTTAGTTTTCTCCGCCTCAGCGGCTAGGAGGCGTCTCAGTTCTTTTATCGCCCCATCCCTTTTTCCCGACACTACCTGTCGTTCGAGGGCCACGGCTCTCGTCTCGGCTCTTTCTTTCAGAGCCCTAACCAATCCCAACTCCTGTTCCAGGCGAGCCACCGTCTCTTCTAGCTCCCTTGTTCTTAATTCCCATGCCAGCATTTCTGGCCCTTGTCCTTCTAGAGGCCCTTCCTGGTCTCTATCTAGGCTCTGGCCATCTGCATAATAGGCATCCATACCTGGTTCTGCCTCGGGGTCTGTGGTCAACAACCTTTTCTGCCCGCGCTCTAATCGGGCTATCCTTTCTTGCATTCCCTCCATTTTTAGCAGGTCAACAAAATTCTCGGGCCTCTGGCCGTTCGGCTTTTTCTTCTGCGACATTATTAGCCCTACCCTTATCCGCCTTGGGTCCAGGCCTCAGTCTTTCCTACCCAATTCCTAGCAATGGGTATCTTCCCGTTGCACCACCACTAAACTGCGGCACTCTCCTCTCACTATAAGAGTCCGACTACTAGTTTCGCCCTGGGTTCACTATCCCTCTAATGGGACACGGGCTTCCTGCCCGCGCACGGCCGGTTTCCCGGCCAATGCACCACTTTGTCACGGATGGCCCCGCGAGCGGCCGTGAACTCGCGAGCGCCCCCTTGCCGTGCCAATTAGGGTGGTCTGGCACCCTCTTCTCGCCCGCCACGTCTTTGCTGTTAAAGTTCAGAATGGGAGGCTGCCTACTTACGCCTAACGGCACCTCGATGGTATCCCCTCCGTTCCAAAGTGGGGCACTCTCACCCCGGCCTTATGGGCAAATGCGTGCCTCCAAAACCTCCCCTTTAGCACGCCCCAAGCCTCGCAGCTGTCCCGGGGGACGTTGTCTGGTCCCCTTCCTGTTCTGCGCCCTCTCCGGGCCTCGCCCCCTCTGGGGCCTGTCCCGCGCTCTCCGCGCCGCACCCTCTCCGGGCCTCGCCCTCTCTGGGGCCTGTCCCGCGCTCTCCGCGCCGCGCCCTCTCCGGGCCTCGCCCTCTCTGGGGCCTGTCCCGCGCTCTCCGCGCCGCGCCCTCTCCGGGCCTCGCCCTCTCTGGGGCCTGTCCCGCGCTCTCCGCGCCGCGCCCTCTCCGGGCCTCGCCCTCTCTGGGGCCTGTCCCGCGCTCTCCGCGCCGCGCCCTCTCCGGGCCTCGCCCTCTCTGGGGCCTGTGTACCGCGCTCTCCGCGCCGCGCCCTCTGCGGGCCTCGCCCTCTCTGGGGCCTTTATCGCGCTCTCCGCGCTGCGCCCTCTCTGGGCCTCGCCCTCTCTGGGGCCTGTACCGCGCTCTCCGCGCTTGGGGCTCAGGTGGCCGTAGCCGTGCCTGGCCCCCTTGACCCTTTCTTGGGTCTTTCTGTTCCACTGGGCAGAGTGCACCGCCCTTCCGGGCCGGGGTCCAACCCCGTGCTCCGTGCCACTCCGGCACAAACCGTTGTGCCCCCCAGGCACTGTGCCCCTACTGGGCACCCGGAGCCCCCAAACTGCTGGGGAGCCCCGCTGAGGCCTCCTCGCTCCCCTACAGCCTCACCCGGTCCTCCGGTGTAAACTGTAACTCAAAGTCAAGCCCTCTGGCTCCAACCTAAACCGAGGCTCCACACGCGTAACAATACCTCCAAGCCCTGCCAGGGCTCTCAGTCCTACCTGCAGTCAGGGTGATCTTGTTCCCTGCATCATCGCAGCCTGTTAGTGGGGTAAGGCTGCCCCACTTGCCTCAGGCTGCTCAGTTCAGCCACAGAGCTCCTGCTCCTGCGGCAGCCAGAAGGGAACTGCTCCCTAGGCTTTGGCCTAGCTGTTTATAAGGGCCTGGCCCTGCCCCCTCCTGGCCACATGACCGGCCATCTGTGTTGCTCCAGGCCTCTCCTCTTCCTGGGGCATCTCCTTAGGAGCGGGGCGCGGGAGTGCCCCGCGACAGGCC
>NW_028324792.1:0-8469 GCF_052110815.1 Crocodylus siamensis
AAGCGAATGGGGCCTTGCAGCCACCAGGTCAACCCCAGGCAAGCGAATGGGGTCTTGCAGCCTCCAGGTCAAACCCAGGTAAGCGAATGGGGCCTTGCAGCCTCCAGGTCAAACCCAGGTAAGCGAATGGGGCCTTGCAGCCACCAGGTCACCCCCTGCAAGCCTATTGGGCCCTGCAGGCCCCAGGTCAAACCCCAGGCAAGAGATTAGGGCCTGGCCCAGGTGTGGGGGGCACTTCTTGGAGGATTAAGCCCGGGTGGAGGGGGCACTCCTTGGAGCCTTAAGCCCGGGTCAAGCGGGCACTCCTTGGAGGCTTAAGCTCGGGTGGGGGGGCACTTGATGGAGGCTTAAGCCCCTGGTGGTTTTTCGGGTCCTGCGTCCGCACTCCCGGTGGTTTTCTGGGAGTGAAGCCCAGGGCGGGACCAAATCCGGGCACCAGGACAACCCCAGGCATGCCTAGGGGGATTTTGGAGGCCCGGTCAACCCCAGGCAAGCGAATGGCCTGGCCCCGGTGAGGGGGGCACTCCTTGGAGGCTTAAGCCCAGGTGGCGGGGGCCTTGCAGCCTCCAGGTCAACCGCAGGCAAGCGAATGGGGCCTGGCAGCCTCCAGGTCAATCCCAGGTAAGCGAATGGGGCCTTGCAGCCACCAGGTCAACCCCCTGCAAGCCTATGGGGCCCTACAGCCACCAGGTCAGCCCCAGGCAAGAGAATGGGGCCTGGCCCAGGTGTGGGGGACACTCCTTGGAGGCTTAAGCTTGGGTGGGGGGGCACTTTATGGAGGCTTAAGGCCGTGGCGGTTGTGCAGGTCGTGCATCCGCACTTCCGGTGGTTTTTTGGGAGTGAAGCTCAGAGCGGCAGCATATGCGGAGACCAGGTCAACCCCAGGCATGCCTAGGGGGACTTTTGGAGCCCAGGTCAACCCCAGGCAAGCGAATGGGGCCTTCCAGCCTCCAGATCAACCCCAGTCAAGCGAATGGGGCCTAGCAGGCACCAAGGCAAACGCAGGGAAGCAAATGGGGCCCTGCAGGCCCCAGGTCAACCCCAGGCAATAGAACTGGGCCTGGCCCAGGTGGGTGGGGCACTCCTTGGAGGCTTAAGCCCAGGTGGGGGGGGCACTTGATTTAGGCTTAAGCCCCTGGCTGTTGTGCGTGTCCTGCGTCCACACTCCCAGTGGTGTTTTGGGAGTGAAGCCCCGGCCAGAAGCAAGTCCAGGCACCACACCAACCCAGGCATGCCTAGGGGGACTTTTGGAGCCCAGGTCAACCTCAGGCAAGCGAATGGGACCTTGCAGCCTCCAGGTCAAACCCAGGTAAGCGAACGGGGCCTTGCAGCCTCCAGGTCAAACCCAGGTAAGCGAATGGGGCCTTGCAGCCACCAGGTCAGCCCCCTGCAAGCCTATGGGGCCCTGCAGGCCCCAGGTCAACCCCAGGGAAGAGACTAGGACCTGGCCCAGGTGTGGGGGGCACTCCTTGGAGGATTAAGCCCGGGTGGAGGGGGCACTCCTTGGAGGCTTAAGCCCGGGTGGAGGGGGCACTCCTTGGAGGCTTAAGCTTGGGTGGGGGGGCACTTGATGGAGGCTTAAGCCCCTGGTGGTTTTGCGGGTCTTGCGTCCGCACTCCCGGTGGTTTTGTGGAAGTGAAGCCCAGGGCGGTACCAAGTCCGGGCACCAGAACCACCCCAGGCATTCCTAGGGGGACTTTTGGAGCCCAGGTCAACCCCAGACAAGCGAATGGGGCCTTGCAGACACCAGGTCAACCCCAGTTAAGGGAATGGGGCCTTGTAGCCACCAAGTGAACCCTAGGCAAGCGAATGGGGCCTGGCCCAGGTCTGGGGGGCACTTGTTGGAGGCTTGAGCCTGGGTGCGGGGGGCACTTGATGGAGGTTTAAGCCCCTGGCGATTGTGCGGGTGCTGCGTCCGCACTCCCGGTGTTTTTTTGGGAGTGAAGCCCAGGGCGGGAGCAAGTCCGGGCACCAGAACATGCCAGGCATGCCTACGGGGACTTTAGGAGCCCAGGTCAACCCAAGGCAAGCGAATGGGGACTGGCAGCCTCCAGGTCAATCCCAGGTAAGCGAATGGGGCCTTGCAGACACCAGGTCAACCCCCTGCAAGCCTATGGGGACCTGCAGGCACCAGGTCAACCCCAGGCAAGAGAATGGGGCCTGGCCCAGGTGTGGGGGGCACTCCTTGGAGACTTAAGCTTGGGTGGGGGGGCACTTGATGGAGGCTTAAGCCCCTGGTGGTTTTTCGGGTCCTGCGTCCGCACTCCCGGTGGTTTTGTGGGAGTGAAGCCCAGGGCGGGACCAAATCCGGGCACCAGGACAACCCCAGGCATGCCTAGGGGGATTTTGGAGGCCCGGTCAACCCCAGGCAAGCGAATGGGGCCTTCCAGCCTCCAGGACAAACCCAGGTAAGCCAATGGGGCCTTGCAGCCACCAGGTCACCCCCCTGCAAGCCTATGGGGCCCTGCAGGCCCCAGGTCAACCCCAGGCAAGAGAAAGGGGCCTGGCCCAGGTGCAGGGGACACTCCTTGGAGGCTTAAACCCAGGTGGGGGAGGACTTGATGGAGCCTTAAGGCTGTGGCGGTTCTGCGGGTCCTGCATACGCACTTCCGGTGGTTTTTTGGGAGTGAAGCTCAGAGCGGCAGCATATCCAGGGACCAGGTCAAGCCCAGGCATGCCTAGGGGGACTTTTGGAGCCCAGGTCAACCCCAGGGAAGCGAATGGGGCCTTGCAGACACCAGGTCAACCCCAGGTAAGCGAATGGGACCTTGTAGCCACCAGGTGAACCCTAGGCAAGTGAATGCGGCCTGGCCCAGGTGCGGGGGGCACTTGTTGGAGGCTTGAGCCTGGGTGCGCGGGCACTTGATGGAGGCTTAAGACCCTGGCGGTTGTGCGGGTCCTGCGTCCGCACTCCCGGTGGTTTTTTGGGAGTGAAGCCCAGGGCGGCAGCGAGTCCGGGCACCAGGACAACCCCAGGCATGCCTAGGGGGACTTTTGGAGCCCAGGTCAACCCCAGGCAAGCGAATGGGGCCTTGCAGCCACCAGCTCAACCCCAGGCAAGCGAATGGGGCCTATCAGGCACCAAGGCAAACCCAGGTAAGCGAGCGGGGCCTTGAAGCCACCAGGTCGACCCCCTGCAAGCCTATGGGGCCGTGCAGCCACCAGGTCAACCCCAGGCAAGTGAATGGGGCCTGTCCCAGGTGTGGGGGGGGCACTCCTTGGAGGCTTAAGCTTGGGTGGGGGGGGCACTTGATGGAGGCTTAAGTCCCTGGTGGTTTTGCGGGTCTTGCGTCCGCACTCCCGGTGGTTTTGTGGAAGTGAAGCCCAGGGCGGAACCAAATCCGGGCACCAGAACCACCCCAGGCATTCCTAGGGGGACTTTTGGAGCCCAGGTCAACCCAAGGCAAGCAAATCGGGCCTTGCAGACACCAGGTCAACCCCAGTTAAGGGAATGGGGCCTTGTAGCCACCAGGTGAACCCTAGGCAAGCGAATGGGGCCTGGCCCAGGTGCGGGGGGCACTTGTTGGAGGCTTGAACCTGGTGCGGGGGGCACTTGATGGAGGCTTAAGCCCCTGGCGGTTGTGCTTGTCCTGCTTGCGCTCTCCCAGTGGCTTTTTGGGAGTGAAGCCCAGGGCAGCAGCAAGTCCGGGCACCAGAATAACCCAGGCATGCCTAGGGGGACTTTCGAAGCCCAGGTCAACCCCAGGCAAGCTGTCACGGAGTCACAGAGGTGCCCTGTGACTCTGCGGCTGATTGGCAGAGCTGCCAATCACCCAGGCAGCTCAGGTGCCTGGTTGCCAGGGCAACCAGGTGGTCACATGACCGGAAGGGGGCAGGGCCAAGCCTTTATAACCAGCTCAGGCCAGAGCCTGAGACACAGTTCCCTTCTGGCTGCCGCAGGAGCAGGAGCTCTGCGGCTGAGCTGAGCGGCCGGGGTTAGTGGCTACTACTTCATCGCGCTAACCGGCTGCAATGATGCAGGGAACAGGATAGCCCTAACTGGAGGTAGGATTAAGAGCCCTGGTGGGGCTTGGAGTCATTAGGTGTGTGGAGCCTTTGCTTATGTTATAGCCAGATGGCTTGAGTGTTTAGTTATAGTTTACATCCGGAGGACCGGGGAGGCTGTAGGGGAGCGAGGAGGCCTCAAGGGGAGCTTCCCCACAGCTTGGGGGTTCCCAGTGCCCAGTTGGGCATAGTGCCAGGGGCACTATTGTTGGTGCGATAGGGCACCATATTGCGCCGGCGAGGCGCGGCGTGCGGGGTTACAGACCCCGGCCCATAAGGGCGGTGTTTAGCCCCGGAGCGGGGCAGAGACAGAGCGCAAGGCGCAGAGTCAGCCCCGAGAGGGCAAGGCCCAAGGCGGGGCAGAGACAGTGCGCGAGGCACGTGCAGTCAGGCCAGAGGGGGCAAGGCCTCAGCGGGGCTCCCCAGCAGTTTGGGGGCTCCGAGTGCCCAGTAGGGGCACAGTGCCAGGGGGCCAGGCACGGCTACGGCCACCTGAGCCCCGAGCGCGGGAGGCGCGCAGCGCGGAGAGCGCGGTACAAGTTTGTGCCGGCGTGGCACGGAGCACGGGGTTGGACCCCGGCCCGTAAGGACGGCACTTTGCCCAGTGGGGCAAAAGACCCAAGAAAGGGTCAAGGGGGCCAGGCACGGCTACGGCCACCTGAGCCCCAAGTGCGTGAGGCGCGCAGCGCGGAGAGCGCTGGACAGGCCCCAGGGAGGGCGAGGCCCGGAGAGGGCGCAGCACGGAGAGCGCGGGACAGGCCCCAGGGAGGGCGAGGCCCGGAGAGGGCGCAGAACAGGAGGTTCGTGAGACGAGAGCAGGACGGCGATAGCGCCGGTCCAAGGGCGCCGGGAGCAGGACGGCGATAGCGCCGGTCCAAGGGCGCCGGGAGCAGGACGGCGATAGCGCCGGTCCAAGGGCGCCGAGACTAGGGCCGCGATAGAGCCGAGATCCGGGCGGTGAGAGCGTGCCGGCCCAGGGCGCCGAGGCTAGGGCGGCGAGAGCGCTCCAAACGGAAGGCAGAGCCGGCGGTGAGCCAGGCGCCGGCTAGAACCCGGCCCAGGGGGCGCCGGTGGTGAGCGGCGCTGGCGAGCCGACCCAGGAAGTGCCAGCAGGTAGCTGGCTGCTAGCAGGACAGGCCCAAGGCGTGGGAACGGGCCAGAGATTGGGGCCCGACCCAAGGAGGCGCCAGGTGGGCGAAGAGCCCGGTGCCCGAGAGTGAGAGCAAGGGCACCCGAGGGGCGAGGGACCATACAAGCGTCCCCCGGAATAGCTGCGAGGCTTGGGGCGTGCTAAGGGGGAGGCTTGGAGGCACGCATTGCCCTTAAGGCAGGACGCTTATCGAATCCCCGTCTGGGAATAGGGACGACTAACAAAACCGTCCATTAGGGAAACTGGCAGCCTCCATATCATATATCTTAACATCAAAGTCGTGGCGGACGAGATTCTGAGGGTGCTACGTCACCCTAACGTGACGGTAGGCGGCGCTAGGGAGCTCACGGCCGCCCCTAGTTGCCGCCCCCTGACACAAGCAAATGGGCCTTGCAGCCTCCAGGTCAATCCCATGTAAGCGAATGGGGCCTTCCAGCCCCCAGGTCAACCCCCTGCAAGCCTATGGGGACCTGCAGCCACCAGGTCAACCTCAGGCAAGAGAATGGGGCCTGGCCCAGGTGTGGGGGGCACACCTTGGAGGCTTAAGCTTGGGTGGGGGGGCACTTGATGGAGGCTTAAGCCCCTGGTGGTTTTTCGGGTCCTGCGTCCGCACTCCCGGTGGTTTTGTGGGAGTGAAGCCCAGGGCGGGACCAAATCCGGGCACCAGGACAACCCCAGGCATGCCTAGGGGGATTTTGGAGGCCCGGTCAACCCCAGGCAAGCGAATGGGGCCTTCCAGCCTCCAGGACAAACCCAGGTAAGCCAATGGGGCCTTGCAGCCACCAGGTCACCCCCCTGCAAGCCTATGGGGCCCTGCAGGCCCCAGGTCAACCCCAGGCAAGAGAAAGGGGCCTGGCCCACGTGCAGGGGACACTCCTTGAAGGCTTAAACCCAGGTGGGGGAGGACTTGATGGAGCCTTAAGGCCGTGGAGGTTCTGCGGGTCCTGCATCCGCACTTCCGGTGGTTTTTTGGGAGTGAAGCTCAGAGCGGCAGCATATGCGGGGACCAGGTCAACCCCAGGCATGCCTAGGGGGACTTTTGGAGCCCAGGTCAACCCCAGGGAAGTGAATGGGGCCTTGCAGACACCAGGTCAACCCCAGTTAAGGGAATGGGGCCTTGTAGCCACCAAGTGAACCCTAGGCAAGCGAATGGGGCCTGGCCCAGGTCTGGGGGGCACTTGTTGGAGGCTTGAGCCTGGGTGCGGGGGGCACTTGATGGAAGTTTAAGCCCCTGGCGATTGTGCGGGTGCTGCGTCCGCACTCCCGGTGTTTTATTGGGAGTGAAGCCCAGGGCGGGAGCAAGTCCGGGCACCAGAACATGCCAGGCATGCCTACGGGGACTTTAGGAGCCCAGGTCAACCCAAGGCAAGCGAATGGGGCCTGGCAGCCTCCAGGTCAAACCCCAGGTAAGCCAATGGGGCCTTGCAGCCTCCAGGTCAAACCCAGGTAAGCCAATGGGGCCTTGCAGCCACCAGGTCAACCCCCTGCAAGCCTATGGGGCCCTACAGGCCCCAGGTCAACCCCAGGCAAGAGACTAGGGCCTGGCCCAGGTGTGGGGGGCACTCCTTGGAGGCTTAAGCCCGGGTGGAGGGGGCACTCCTTGGAGGCTTAAGCCCCGGTGGAGGGGGCACTCCTTGCAGGCTTAAGGCCCTGGTGGTTGTGCAGCTCCTGCGTCCGCACTCCCGGTGTTTTTTCGGGAGTGAAGCCCAGGGCGGAACCAAGTCCGGGCACCAGGACAACGCCAGGCATGCCTAGGGGGATTTTGGAGCCCAGGTCAACCCCAGGCAAGCGAATGGGGCCTTGCAGCCACCAGGTCAACCCCAGGCAAGCGAATGGGGCCTAGCAGGCACCAAGGCAAACCCAGGTAAGCGAGCGGGGCCTTGAAGCCACCAGGTCGACCCCCTGGAAGCCTATGGGGCCCTGCAGCCACCAGGTCAACCCCAGGCAAGAGAATGGGGCCTGGCCCAGGTGTGGGGGGAACTCCTTGGAGGCTTAAGCTTGGGTGGGGGGGGCACTTGATGGAGGTTTAAGCCCCTGGTGGTTTTTCGGGTCCTGCGTCCGCACTCCCGGTGGTTTTGTGGGAGTGAAGCCCAGGGCGGGACCAAGTCCGGGCACCAGGACAACCCCAGGCATGCCTAGGGGGATTTTGGAGCCCCGGTCAACCCCAGGCAAGCGAATGGGGCCTTCCAGCCTCCAGGTCAAACTCAGGTAAGCCAATGGGGCCTTGCAGCCACCAGGTCACCCCCCTGCAAGCCTATGGGGTCCTGCAGGCCCCAGGTCAAGCCCAGGCATGAGATAGGGGCCTGGCCCAGGTGCAGGGGACACTCCTTGGAGGCTTAAACCCAGGTGGGGGAGGACTTGAAGGAGGCTTAAGGCCGTGGCGGTTGTGCGGGTCCTGCATCCGCACTTCCGGTGGTTTTTTGGGAGTGAAGCTCAGAGCGGCAGCATATCCGGGGACCAGGTCAAGCCCAGACATGCCTAGGGGGACTTTTGGAGCCCAGGTCAACCCCAGGCAAGCGAATGGGGCCTTGCAGACACCAGGTCAACCCCAGGTAAGCGAATGGGGCCTTGTAGCCACCAGGTGAACCCTAGGCAAGCGAATGGGGCCTGGCCCAGGTGCGGGGGGCACTTGTTGGAGGCTTGAGCCTGGGTGCGGGGGGCACTTGATGGAGGCTTAAGCCCCTGGCGGTTGTGCGGGTCCTGCGTCCGCACTCCCGGTGGATTTTTGGGAGTGAAGCCCAGGGCGGCAGCGAGTCCGGGCACCAGGACAACCCCAGGCATGCCTAGGGGGACTTTTGGAGCCCAGGTCAACCCCAGGCAAGCGAATGGGGCCTTGCAGCCACCAGGTCAACCCCAGGCAAGCGAATGGGGCCTAGCAGGCACCGAGGCAAACCCAGGCAAGCAAATGGGGCCCTGCAGGCCCCAGGTCAACCCCAGGCAATAGAACTGGGCGTGGCCCAGGAGGGTGGGGCACTCCTTGGAGGCTTAAGCCCGGGTGGGGGGGGCACTTGATTTAGGCTTAAGCCCCTGGCTGTTGTGCGTGTCCTGCGTCCACACTCCCAGTGGTGTTTTCGGAGTGAAGCCCAGGCCAGAAGCAAGTCCAGGCACCACAGCAACCCAGGCATGCCTAGGGGGAATTTTGGAGCACAGGTCAACCCCAGGCAAGCGAATGGGGCCTTGCAGCCTCCAGGTCAAACCCAGGGAAGCCAATGGGGCCTTGCAGCCACCAGGTCAACCCCCTGCAAGCCTATGGGGCCCTGCAGGCCCCAGGCCAACCCCAGGCAAGAGACTAGGGCCTGGACCAGGTGTGGGGG
>NW_028324793.1:0-3312 GCF_052110815.1 Crocodylus siamensis
GGAAGCAAATGGGGAACCTGCAGGCCCCAGGTCAACCCCAGGCAATAGAACTGGGAGTGGCCCAGGAGGGTGGGGCAGTCCTTAGAGGCTTAAGCCCAGGTGGGGGGGCACTTGATTTAGGCTTAAGCCCCTGGCTGTTGTGCGTGTCCTGCGTCCACACTCCCAGTGGTGTTTTGGGAGTGAAGCCCAGGCCAGAAGCAAGTCCAGGCACCACAGCAACCCAGGCATGCCTAGGGGGACTTTTGGAGCCCAGGTCAACCCCAGGCAAGCGAATGGGGCCTTGCAGCCACCAGGTCAACCCCAGGCAAGCGAATGGGGCCTAGCAGGCACCAAGGCAAACCCAGGGAAGCGAGCGGGGCCTTGCAGACACCAGGTCGACCCCCTGCAAGCCTATGCGGCCCTGCAGCCACAAGGTCAACCCCAGACAAGTGAATGGGGCCTGGCCCAGGTGTGGGGGGGGCACTCCTTGGAGGCTTAAGGTTGGGTGGGGGGGCACTTGATGGAGGCTTAAGCCCCTGGTGGTTTTGCAGGTCTTGCGTCTGCACTCCCGGTGGTTTTGTGGAAGTGAAGCCCAGGGCGGAACCAAGTCCGGGCACCAGAACCACCCCAGGCATTCCTAGGGGGACTTTTGGAGCCCAGGTCAACCCCAGGCAAGCGAATGGGGCCTTGCAGACACCAGGTCAACCCCACGTAAGCGAATGGGGCCTTGTATCCACCAGGTGAACCCTAGGCAACGGGGCCTGGCCCAGGGGCGGGGGGCACTTGTTGGAGGGGCCTGGCCCAGGTGCGGGGGTCCGCACTCCCGGTGGTTTTTTTTGGAGGCTCCGGGCACCAGAACAACCCAGGCAGCCTAGGGGGTGGAGGGTCAACCCCAGGGCGAACTTGATGGAGGCTTAAGGTCAACCCCCTGCCCTATGGACCTGCAGCCACCAGGTTGGGGCCTTGCCCGGGTCCTGCTTGGGTCCGCACTCCCGTCCGCACTGGTAGCTTTTTGGGAGTGAAGCCCAGGGCGGAACCAAGTGCGGGTACCAGGACAACGCCAGGCATGCCTAGGGGGATTTTGGAGGCCAGGTCAACCCCAGGCAAGCAAATGGGGCCTTGCAGCCACCAGGTCAACCCCAGGCAAGCGAATGGGGCCTAGCAGGCACCAAGGCAAACCCAGGTAAGCGAGCGGGGCCTTGCAGACACCAGGACGACCCCCTGCAAGCCTATGGGGCCCTGCAGCCACCAGGTCAACCCCAGGCAAGTGAATGGGGCCTGGTCCAGGTGTGGGGGGGGCACTCCTTGGAGGCTTAAGCTTGGGTGGGGGGGCACTTGATGGAGGCTTAAGCCCATGGTGGTTTTTCGGGTCCTGCTTCCGCACTCCCGGTGGTTTTTTGGGAGTGAAGCCCAGGGCGGGAGCAAGTCCGGGCACCAGAACAACCCAGGCATGCCTAGGGGGACTTTTGGAGCCCAGGTAAACCCCAGGCAAGCGAATGGGGCCTGACCCCGGTGCGGGGGGCACTACTTGGCGTCTTCAGCCCGGGTGGCGGGGGCACTTGATTTAGGCTTAAGCCCCTGGCTGTTGTGCTTGTCCTGCTTGCGCACTCCCTGTGGCTTTTTGGGAGTGAAGCCCAGGGCAGCAGCAAGTCCGGGCAGCAGAACAACCCAGGCATGCCTAGGGGGACTTTCGATAGCCAGGTCAACCCCAGGCAAGCGAATGGGCCTTGCAGCCTCCAGGTCAACCCCCTGCAAGCCTATGGGGCCCTGCAGGCCCCAGGTCAACCCCAGGCAAGAGAAAGGGGCCTGGCCCAGGTGCAGGGGACACTCCTTGGAGGCTTAAACCCAGGTGGGGGAGGACTTGAAGGAGGCTTAAGGCCGTGGCGGTTGTGCGGGTCCTGCATCCGCACTTCCGGTGGTTTTTGGGGAGTGAAGCTCAGAGCAGCAGCATATCCGGGGACCAGGTCAACCCCAGACATGCCTAGGGGGACTTTTGGAGCTCAGGTCAACCCCAGGCAAGCGAATGGGGCCTTGCAGCCTCCAGGTCAAACCCAGGTAAGCGAATGGGGCCTTGCAGCCACCAGGTCAACCCCCTGCAAGCCTATAGGGCCCTGCAGGCCCCAGGTCAACCCCAGGCAAGAGACTAGGGCCTGGCCCAGGTGTGGGGGGCACTCCTTGGAGGCTTAAGCCCGGGTGGAGGGGGCACTCCTTGAAGGCTTAAGCCCGGGTGGAGGGGGCACTCGTTGGAGGTATAAGGCCCTGGTGGTTGTTCGGGTCCTGTGTCCGCACTCCCGGGGGATTTTTGGGAGTGAAGCCCAGGGCGGAACCAAGTCCGGGCACCAGCACAACGCCAGGCATGCCTAGGGGGATTTTGGAGCCCAGGTCAACCCCAGGCAAGCGAATGGGGCCTAGCAGGCACCAAGGCAAACCCAGGTAAGCGAGCGGGGCCTTGCAGACACCAGGTCGACCCCCTGCAAGCCTATGGGGCCCTGCAGCCACCAGGTCAACCCCAGGCAAGTGAGTGGGGCCTGGCCCAGGTGTTGGGGGGGCACTCCTTGGAGGCTTAAGCTTGGGTGGGGGGGCACTTGATGGAGGCTTAAGCCCCTGGTGGTTTTGCGGGTCTTGCATCCGCACTCCCGGTGGTTTTGTGGGACTGAAGCCCAGGGCAGAACCAAGTCCGGGCACCAGAACCACCCCAGGCATTCCTAGGGGGACCTCTGGAGGCCAGGTCAAGCCCAGGCAAGCGAATGGGGCCTTGCAGACAACAGGTCAACCACAGTTAAGGGAATGGGGCCTTGTAGCCACCAGGTGAACCCTAGGAAAGCGAATGGAGCCTGGCCTAGGTGCGGGGGGCACTTGTTGGAGGCTTGAGCCTGGGTGCGGGCGGCACTGGATGGAGGTTTAAGCCCCTGGCGGTTGTGCGGGTCCTGCGTCCGCACTCCCGGTGGTTTTTATGGAGTGAAGCCAAGGGCGGGAGCAAGTCCGGGCACCAGAACAACCCAGGCATGCCTAGGGGGACTTTAGGAGCCCAGGTCAACCCCAGGCAAGCGAATGGGGCCTGGCAGCCTCCATTTCAATCCCAGGTAAGCGAATGGGGCCTTGCAGCCACCAGGTCAACCCCCTGCTAGCCTATGGGGACCTGCAGCCACCAGGTCAACCCCAGGCAAGAGAATGGGGCCTGGCCCAGGTGTGGGGGACACTCCTCGGAGGCTTAAGCTTGGGTGGGGGGGCACTTGATGGAGGCTTAAGCCCCTGGTGGTTTTTCGGGTCCTGCATCCGCACTCCCGTTGGTTTTTTGGGAGTGACGCCCAGGGCGGAACCAAGTCCGGGCAC
>NW_028324794.1:0-33728 GCF_052110815.1 Crocodylus siamensis
GGGTTTTCCGGAAGACCGGGAGCCGGAGGCCGGAAATCCCTTCGTTATGCAAAAGTTTCGGAGGACTCGGCTCCGGATCCGCTTCCCGGGATCCGGTTTCCGGGTTTTCCAGAAGACCAGGCTCCGGATCCGCTTCCCGGGATCCAGTTTCCGGGTTTTCCGGAAGACCGGGATCCGGAGGCCGGAAATCCCTTCGTTATGCAAAAGTTTCGGAGGACTCCGGCTCCGGATCCGCTTCCCGGGATCCGCCCGGTTTCCGGGTTTTCCAGAAGACCAGGCTCCGGATCCGCTTCCCGGGATCCAGTTTCCGGGTTTTCCGGAAGACCGGGAGCCGGAGGCCGGAAATCCCTTCGTTATGCAAAAGTTTCGGAGGACTCGGCTCCGGATCCGCTTCCCGGGATCCGGTTTCCGGGTTTTCCAGAAGACCAGGCTCCGGATCCGCTTCCCGGGATCCAGTTTCCGGGTTTTCCGGAAGACCGGGAGCCGGAGGCCGGAAATCCCTTCGTTATGCAAAAGTTTCGGAGGACTCGGCTCCGGATCCGCTTCCCGGGATCCGGTTTCCGGGTTTTCCAGAAGACCAGGCTCCGGATCCGCTTCCCGGGATCCAGTTTCCGGGTTTTCCGGAAGACCGGGAGCCGGAGGCCGGAAATCCCTTCGTTATGCAAAAGTTTCGGAGGACTCGGCTCCGGATCCGCTTCCCGGGATCCGGTTTCCGGGTTTTCCAGAAGACCAGGCTCCGGATCCGCTTCCCGGGATCCAGTTTCCGGGTTTTCCGGAAGACCGGGAGCCGGAGGCCGGAAATCCCTTCGTTATGCAAAAGTTTCGGAGGACTAGGCTCCGGATCCGCTTCCCGGGACCCGGTTTCCGGGTTTTCCAGAAGACCAGGCTCCGGATCCGCTTCCCGGGATCCAGTTTCCGGGTTTTCCGGAAGACCGGGATCCGGAGGCCGGAAATCCCTTCGTTATGCAAAAGTTTCGGAGGACTCGGCTCCGGATCCGCTTCCCGGGATCCGGTTTCCGGGTTTTCCAGAAGACCAGGCTCCGGATCCGCTTCCCGGGATCCAGTTTCCGGGTTTTCCGGAAGACCGGGAGCCGGAGGCCGGAAATCCCTTCGTTATGCAAAAGTTTCGGAGGACTCGGCTCCGGATCCGCTTCCCGGGATCCGGTTTCCGGGTTTTCCAGAAGACCAGGCTCCGGATCCGCTTTCCGGGTTTTCCGGAAGACCGGGAGCCGGAGGGGATCCAGTTTCCGGGTTTTCCGGAAGACCGGGAGCCGGAGGCCGGAAATCCCTTCGTTATGCAAAAGTTTCGGAGGACTCGGCTCCGGATCCGCTTCCCGGGATCCGGTTTCCGGGTTTTCCAGAAGACCAGGCTCCGGATCCGCTTCCCGGGATCCAGTTTCCGGGTTTTCCGGAAGACCGGGAGCCGGAGGCCGGAAATCCCTTCGTTATGCAAAAGTTTCGGAGGACTCGGCTCCGGATCCGCTTCCCGGGATCCGGTTTCCGGGTTTTCCAGAAGACCAGGCTCCGGATCCGCTTCCCGGGATCCAGTTTCCGGGTTTTCCGGAAGACCGGGAGCCGGAGGCCGGAAATCCCTTCATTATGCAAAAGTTTCGGAGGACTCGGCTCCGGATCCGCTTCCCGGGTTCCGGTTTCCGGGTTTTCCAGAAGACCAGGCTCCGGATCCGCTTCCCGGGATCCAGTTTCCGGGTTTTCCGGAAGACCGGGAGCCGGAGGCCGGAAATCCCTTCGTTATGCAAAAGTTTCGGAGGACTCGGCTCCGGATCCGCTTCCCGGGATCCGGTTTCCGGGTTTTCCAGAAGACCAGGCTCCGGATCCGCTTCCCGGGATCCAGTTTCCGGGTTTTCCGGAAGACCGGGAGCCGGAGGCCGGAAATCCCTTCGTTATGCAAAAGTTTCGGAGGACTCGGCTCCGGATCCGCTTCCCGGGATCCGGTTTCCGGGTTTTCCAGAAGACCAGGCTCCGGATCCGCTTCCCGGGATCCAGTTTCCGGGTTTTCCGGAAGACCGGGAGCCGGAGGCCGGAAATCCCTTCGTTATGCAAAAGTTTCGGAGGACTCGGCTCCGGATCCGCTTCCCGGGATCCGGTTTCCGGGTTTTCCAGAAGACCAGGCTCCGGATCCGCTTCCCGGGATCCAGTTTCCGGGTTTTCCGGAAGACCGGGAGCCGGAGGCCGGAAATCCCTTCGTTATGCAAAAGTTTCGGAGGACTCGGCTCCGGATCCGCTTCCCGGGATCCGGTTTCCGGGTTTTCCAGAAGACCAGGCTCCGGATCCGCTTCCCGGGATCCAGTTTCCGGGTTTTCCGGAAGACCGGGATCCGGAGGCCGGAAATCCCTTCGTTATGCAAAAGTTTCGGAGGACTCCGGCTCCGGATCCGCTTCCCGGGATCCCGGTTTCCGGGTTTTCCAGAAGACCAGGCTCCGGATCCGCTTCCCGGGATCCAGTTTCCGGGTTTTCCGGAAGACCGGGAGCCGGAGGCCGGAAATCCCTTCGTTATGCAAAAGTTTCGGAGGACTCGGCTCCGGATCCGCTTCCCGGGATCCGGTTTCCGGGTTTTCCAGAAGACCAGGCTCCGGATCCGCTTCCCGGGATCCAGTTTCCGGGTTTTCCGGAAGACCGGGATCCGGAGGCCGGAAATCCCTTCGTTATGCAAAAGTTTCGGAGGACTCGGCTCCGGATCCGCTTCCCGGGATCCGGTTTCCGGGTTTTCCAGAAGACCAGGCTCCGGATCCGCTTCCCGGGATCCAGTTTCCGGGTTTTCCGGAAGACCGGGAGCCGGAGGCCGGAAATCCCTTCGTTATGCAAAAGTTTCGGAGGACTCGGCTCCGGATCCGCTTCCCGGGATCCGGTTTCCGGGTTTTCCAGAAGACCAGGCTCCGGATCCGCTTCCCGGGATCCAGTTTCCGGGTTTTCCGGAAGACCGGGAGCCGGAGGCCGGAAATCCCTTCGTTATGCAAAAGTTTCGGAGGACTCGGCTCCGGATCCGCTTCCCGGGATCCGGTTTCCGGGTTTTCCAGAAGACCAGGCTCCGGATCCGCTTCCCGGGATCCAGTTTCCGGGTTTTCCGGAAGACCGGGAGCCGGAGGCCGGAAATCCCTTCATTATGCAAAAGTTTCGGAGGACTCGGCTCCGGATCCGCTTCCCGGGATCCGGTTTCCGGGTTTTCCAGAAGACCAGGCTCCGGAGGACTAGGCTCCGGATCCGCTTCCCGGGATCCGGTTTCCGGGTTTTCCAGAAGACCAGGCTCCGGATCCGCTTCCCGGGATCCAGTTTCCGGGTTTTCCGGAAGACCGGGATCCGGAGGCCGGAAATCCCTTCGTTATGCAAAAGTTTCGGAGGACCGGCTCCGGATCCGGGATCCGGTTTCCGGGTTTTCCAGAAGACCAGGCTCCGGATCCGCTTCCCGGGATCCAGTTTCCGGGTTTTCCGGAAGACCGGGAGCCGGAGGCCGGAAATCCCTTCGTTATGCAAAAGTTTCGGAGGACTCGGCTCCGGATCCGCTTCCCGGATCCGGTTTCCGGGTTTTCCAGAAGACCAGGCTCCGGATCCGCTTCCCGGGATCCAGTTTCCGGGTTTTCCGGAAGACCGGGAGCCGGAGGCCGGAAATCCCTTCGTTATGCCAAAGTTTCGGAGGGATTTCCGGGTTTTCCAGAAGACCAGGCTCCGGATCCGCTTCCCGGGATCCAGTTTCCGGGTTTTCCGGAAGACCGGGAGCCGGAGGCCGGAAATCCCTTCGTTATGCAAAAGTTTCGGAGGACTCGGCTCCGGATCCGCTTCCCGGGATCCGGTTTCCGGGTTTTCCAGAAGACCAGGCTCCGGATCCAGTTGCCTCCGGAAGACCCCGGAGGGGATCCAGTTTCCGGGTTTCTGCTTCCATCCGGTTTCCGGGTTTTCCAGAAGACCAGACCGGGAGCCGGAGGCCGGAAATCCCTTCATTATGCAAAAGTTTCGGAGGACTCGGCTCCGGATCCGCTTCCCGGGATCCGGTTTCCGGGTTTTCCAGAAGACCAGGCTCCGGATCCGCTTCCTGGGATCCAGTTTCCGGGTTTTCCGGAAGACCGGGAGCCGGAGGCCGGAAATCCCTTCGTTATGCAAAAGTTTCGGAGGACTCGGCTCCGGATCCGCTTCCCGGGATCCGGTTTCCGGGTTTTCCAGAAGACCAGGCTCCGGATCCGCTTCCCGGGATCCAGTTTCCGGGTTTTCCGGAAGACCGGGAGCCGGAGGCCGGAAATCCCTTCGTTATGCAAAAGTTTCGGAGGACTCGGCTCCGGATCCGCTTCCCGGGATCCGGTTTCCGGGTTTTCCAGAAGACCAGGCTCCGGATCCGCTTCCCGGGATCCAGTTTCCGGGTTTTCCGGAAGACCGGGAGCCGGAGGCCGGAAATCCCTTCGTTATGCAAAAGTTTCGGAGGACTCGGCTCCGGATCCGCTTCCCGGGATCCGGTTTCCGGGTTTTCCAGAAGACCAGGCTCCGGATCCGCTTCCCGGGATCCAGTTTCCGGGTTTTCCGGAAGACCGGGATCCGGAGGCCGGAAATCCCTTCGTTATGCAAAAGTTTCGGAGGACTCGGCTCCGGATCCGCTTCCCGGGATCCGGTTTCCGGGTTTTCCAGAAGACCAGGCTCCGGATCCGCTTCCCGGGATCCAGTTTCCGGGTTTTCCGGAAGACCGGGAGCCGGAGGCCGGAAATCCCTTCGTTATGCAAAAGTTTCGGAGGACTCGGCTCCGGATCCGCTTCCCGGGATCCGGTTTCCGGGTTTTCCAGAAGACCAGGCTCCGGATCCGCTTCCCGGGATCCGGTTTCCGGGTTTTCCAGAAGACCAGGCTCCGGATCCGCTTCCCGGGATCCAGTTTCCGGGTTTTCCGGAAGACCGGGAGCCGGAGGCCGGAAATCCCTTCGTTATGCAAAAGTTTCGGAGGACTCGGCTCCGGATCCGCTTCCCGGGATCCGGTTTCCGGGTTTTCCAGAAGACCAGGCTCCGGATCCGCTTCCCGGGATCCAGTTTCCGGGTTTTCCGGAAGACCGGGAGCCGGAGGCCGGAAATCCCTTCGTTATGCAAAAGTTTCGGAGGACTCGGCTCCGGATCCGCTTCCCGGGATCCGGTTTCCGGGTTTTCCAGAAGACCAGGCTCCGGATCCGCTTCCCGGGATCCAGTTTCCGGGTTTTCCGGAAGACCGGGAGCCGGAGGCCGGAAATCCCTTCGTTATGCAAAAGTTTCGGAGGACTCGGCTCCGGATCCGCTTCCCGGGATCCGGTTTCCGGGTTTTCCAGAAGACCAGGCTCCGGATCCGCTTCCCGGGATCCAGTTTCCGGGTTTTCCGGAAGACCGGGAGCCGGAGGCCGGAAATCCCTTCGTTATGCAAAAGTTTCGGAGGACTCGGCTCCGGATCCGCTTCCCGGGATCCGGTTTCCGGGTTTTCCAGAAGACCAGGCTCCGGATCCGCTTCCCGGGATCCAGTTTCCGGGTTTTCCGGAAGACCGGGAGCCGGAGGCCGGAAATCCCTTCGTTATGCAAAAGTTTCGGAGGACTCGGCTCCGGATCCGCTTCCCGGGATCCGGTTTCCGGGTTTTCCAGAAGACCAGGCTCCGGATCCGCTTCCCGGGATCCAGTTTCCGGGTTTTCCGGAAGACCGGGAGCCGGAGGCCGGAAATCCCTTCGTTATGCAAAAGTTTCGGAGGACTCGGCTCCGGATCCGCTTCCCGGGATCCGGTTTCCGGGTTTTCCAGAAGACCAGGCTCCGGATCCGCTTCCCGGGATCCAGTTTCCGGGTTTTCCGGAAGACCGGGAGCCGGAGGCCGGAAATCCCTTCGTTATGCAAAAGTTTCGGAGGACTCGGCTCCGGATCCGCTTCCCGGGATCCGGTTTCCGGGTTTTCCAGAAGACCAGGCTCCGGATCCGCTTCCCGGGATCCAGTTTCCGGGTTTTCCGGAAGACCGGGAGCCGGAGGCCGGAAATCCCTTCGTTATGCAAAAGTTTCGGAGGACTCGGCTCCGGATCCGCTTCCCGGGATCCGGTTTCCGGGTTTTCCAGAAGACCAGGCTCCGGATCCGCTTCCCGGGATCCAGTTTCCGGGTTTTCCGGAAGACCGGGAGCCGGAGGCCGGAAATCCCTTCGTTATGCAAAAGTTTCGGAGGACTCGGCTCCGGATCCGCTTCCCGGGATCCGGTTTCCGGGTTTTCCAGAAGACCAGGCTCCGGATCCGCTTCCCGGGATCCAGTTTCCGGGTTTTCCGGAAGACCGGGATCCGGAGGCCGGAAATCCCTTCGTTATGCAAAAGTTTCGGAGGACTCGGCTCCGGATCCGCTTCCCGGGATCCGGTTTCCGGGTTTTCCAGAAGACCAGGCTCCGGATCCGCTTCCCGGGATCCAGTTTCCGGGTTTTCCGGAAGACCGGGAGCCGGAGGCCGGAAATCCCTTCGTTATGCAAAAGTTTCGGAGGACTCGGCTCCGGATCCGCTTCCCGGGATCCGGTTTCCGGGTTTTCCAGAAGACCAGGCTCCGGATCCGCTTCCCGGGATCCAGTTTCCGGGTTTTCCGGAAGACCGGGAGCCGGAGGCCGGAAATCCCTTCATTATGCAAAAGTTTCGGAGGACTCGGCTCCGGATCCGCTTCCCGGGATCCGGTTTCCGGGTTTTCCAGAAGACCAGGCTCCGGATCCGCTTCCCGGGATCCAGTTTCCGGGTTTTCCGGAAGACCGGGATCCGGAGGCCGGAAGATCCCTTCGTTATGCAGGCTCCGGATCCGCTTCCCGGGATCCAGTTTCCGGGTTTTCCGGAAGACCGGGAGCCGGAGGCCGGAAATCCCTTCGTTATGCAAAAGTTTCGGAGGACTCGGCTCCGGATCCGCTTCCCGGGATCCGGTTTCCGGGTTTTCCAGAAGACCAGGCTCCGGATCCGCTTCCCGGGATCCAGTTTCCGGGTTTTCCGGAAGACCGGGAGCCGGAGGCCGGAAATCCCTTCGTTATGCAAAAGTTTCGGAGGACTCGGCTCCGGATCCGCTTCCCGGGATCCGGTTTCCGGGTTTTCCAGAAGACCAGGCTCCGGATCCGCTTCCCGGGATCCAGTTTCCGGGTTTTCCGGTTTTCCGGAAGACCGGGAGCCGGAGGCCGGAAATCCCTTCGTTATGCAAAAGTTTCGGAGGACTCGGCTCCGGATCCGCTTCCCGGGATCCGGTTTCCGGGTTTTCCAGAAGACCAGGCTCCGGATCCGCTTCCCGGGATCCAGTTTCCGGGTTTTCCGGAAGACCGGGAGCCGGAGGCCGGAAATCCCTTCGTTATGCAAAAGTTTCGGAGGACTCGGCTCCGGATCCGCTTCCCGGGATCCGGTTTCCGGGTTTTCCAGAAGACCAGGCTCCGGATCCGCTTCCCGGGATCCAGTTTCCGGGTTTTCCGGAAGACCGGGAGCCGGAGGCCGGAAATCCCTTCGTTATGCAAAAGTTTCGGAGGACTCGGCTCCGGATCCGCTTCCCGGGATCCGGTTTCCGGGTTTTCCAGAAGACCAGGCTCCGGATCCGCTTCCCGGGATCCAGTTTCCGGGTTTTCCGGAAGACCGGGATCCGGAGGGCAGCAGCAAGTAGGGGAACCAGGTGAACCTCAGGCATGCCTAGGGCCACCTTTGGAGGCCAGGTCAACCCCAGGCAAGTGAATGGGGCCTGGCAGCCACCAGGTCATCCCCAGGAAAGTGAATGGGGCATTGCAGCCACCAGGTCAACACAATGCAACTGAAGGGGCCTTGCAGCCACCAGGTCAACCCAGGGGAAGTGAATGGGGCCTGGCAGGCACCAGGTCAACCCTAGGAAAGCGAATGGGGCCTGGCCCACGTGGCGGGGGCACTCCTTGGTGGGTTAAGCCCGGGTCGGGGGGGAACTTGACGGAGGCTTAAGCCCCAGGCCATTTTGCCTGTCCTGCATCGACAGTCCAGGTGTTTGTTTGGGATTGAAGCCCTGAGCGGCAGCAACTCCAGGCACCACATGAACACCAGACATCCCTAGGAGGACTTTTGGAGCCCAGGACAACCCCAGGCAAGCGAATGGGACCTTGCAGACACCAGGTCAACCCCAGTTAAGTGAATGGGGCTTTGCAGACACCAGTTCAACCCCAGGGAAGCGAATGGGGCCTTGCGGACATCAGGTCAACCGCAGGTAAGTGAATGGGGCCTTGCAGACACCAGGTAAACCCAATGCAAGCGAATTGGCATGGCAGACACCAGGTCAACCGAATGCAAGTGAATGGGGCCTTGCAGCCAGCAGGTCAACTCCAGGCAAGAGAATGGGGCCTGGCCCGCGTGTGGGAGGCACTTCTTGGCGGCTTAAGCCCGGGTGGCGGCGCACTTGATGGAGGCTTAAGTCCCTGGCGGGTGTGCGGGTCAAGCGTTCGCACTACCGGTGCTTGTTTGGGAGTGAAGCTCAGGGCAGCAGGAAGTCCTGGCACCAGGTCAAGCCCGGGAATGCCTAGGGGGCTTTTGAAGCCCAGGTCAACACCAAGCAAGCGAATGGGGGCTTGCGGACATCAGGTCAACCGCAGGGTAAGTGAATGGGGCCTTGCAGACACCAGGTAAACCCAATGCAAGCGAATTGGCATGGCAGACACCAGGTCAACCGAATGCAAGTGAATGGGGCCTTGCAGCCAGGAGGTCAACTCCAGGCAAGAGAATGGGGCCTGGCCCGCGTGTGGGAGGCACTTCTTGGCGGCTTAAGCCCGGGTGGCGGCGCACTGATGGAGGCTTAAGTCCCTGGCGGGGTGTGCGGGTCAAGCGTTCGCACTACCGGTGCTTGTTTGGGAGTGAAGCTCAGGGCAGCAGGAAGTCCTGGCACCAGGTGAAGCCCGGAATGCCTAGGGGGCTTTTGAAGCCCAGGTCAACCCCAAGCAAGCAAATGGGGGCTTGCAGCCACCAGGTCAACCCAAGGCAAGTGAATGGGGGCTTGCAGCCAACCAGGTCAACCACAGGGAAGCGAATGTGGCCTTGCAGCCACCAGGTCATCCCCGGCAAGTGAATGGGACCTGGCAGCCTCCAGCGTCAATCCTCAGGCAAGCGAAAGGGGCCTTCCAGCCATGAGGTCAACCCCAGGCAAGCGAAAGTTGTCCTTGCAGCCACCAGGTGTAACCCCAGGGAAGCCTGAATGGGGCCTTGCAGCCACCAGCTCAACCCCAGGTAGAGTGAAAAGGGCCTTCCAGCCACCAGGTCAACCCAAGTGGAAGTGAATGGGGCCTTGCAGCCACGAGGTCAAACCCCAGGTAAGCGAATGGGGACCTTACAGCCACCAGGGCAACCCCCGGGCAAGCCTGAATGGGGCCCTGCAGACCACCAGGTCAACCTCAGCTGTAAGTGGAAAGGGGCCTTGCAGCCACCAGGTCCACCCCAAGTAAGCCGACATGGGGCCTTGCAGCCACCTGGTCAACCGAATCCAAGTGAATGGGGCCTTGCAGCCACCAGGTTAACCCCAGGGAAGCGAATTGGGCCTTGCAGCCACCACATAAACCCGAGGCAAGCCTATGGGGCCCTGCTGCCACCAGGTGAACCCCAGGTAAGCGAATGGGGACTTGCAGACAGTAGGTCACCCCCCAGGTAAGCGAATGGGGCCTTGCAGACACCAGGCCAACCCCAATGCAAGTGAATGGGGCCTTGCAGACACCAAGTCAACCCAATGCAGATGAATGGGTCCCTGCAGCCACCAGGTTAACCCCAGGCAAGCAAATGGGGCCTTGCAGCCACCAGGTCAACCCCAGGTAGAGCGAATGGGGCCCAGCACCCACCAGGTCCAACCCCGGCAAGACTATGGGGCCCTGCAGGCACCACGTCAACCCGAGGCAAGTGAATGGGGCCTTGTAGCCACCAGGTAAACCCCGGGCAATCGAATGTGGCCCTGGAGCCACCAGGTAGACCCCAGGCAAGCCTATGGGGCCTTTCAGCCACCAGGTCTACCCCAGATAAGTTAATGGGGCCTTGGAGACACCAGGTCAACCCAAAGCAAGCGAGTGGGGCCTTGAAGACACTAGGTCACCCCCAGGTAAGCGAATGGGGCCTTGCAGACTCCAGGTCAACCCAATGCAAGCGAACGGGGCCTTGCAGCAATCACGTCAACCCCAGGCAAGCGAATGTGGCCTTGCCGCCACCAGGTCCAGCCCCTGCAAGTCTATGGGGCTTTGCAGCCACCAGGGCAACCCCAGGCATGCCTAAGGAGACTTTTGGAGCCCAGGTCACCCCAGGGAAGCGAAAGAGGCATTGCAGCCAAGAGGGCAACCCCAGGTAGGAAAGGGGCCTTGCAGCCACCAGGTAAACCCCAGGTAAAGTGTAAGGGGCCTTGCAGCCACCAGGTCAACCCAATGCAAGCGAATCGGGGCCTCGTAGCCACCAGGTAAACAGAGTGGAAGTGAAGGGGCCTTGCAGGAACCAGGTCAAACCCCTGCAAGCCTATGGGGCCCTGCAACCACCAGGTCAACCCCAAGGTAACCGAATGGGGCCTTGCAGACAGCAGGTCAACGCAATGCAAGCGAGTGGGGCCTTGCAGCACCAGGTGAACCCCAGGCAAGCCTACGGGGCCTTGAAGACACCAGGTCCACCCAATGCAAGTGAATGGGGCCTTGCAGCCACCAGGACAACCCAGCGCAAGTGTATCTGGCCTTGCAGCCAGCAGATCTACCCCAGGGAGGTGAACGGGGCCTTGCTTGTTAGGGAGTGAAGCCCAGGGCGGCAGCAATTCCGGGCACCAAGTCAACCCCAGGCATGCCTAGTGGGACTTTTGGAGCCCAAGCCAAGCCCAGGCAAGAGAATGGGGCGTTGCAGACAGCACGTCAACCCCAGGCAAGTGAACTGGGCCTTGCAGCCAACAGATGAACCCAAGGCAATTGAATGGGGCCTTGCAGCCACCAGGTCAACCCCAGGTGAGTCAATAGCGCCTTGCAGCCACCAGGTCAACCCAATGCAATCGGATGGGGCCTTACAGCCACCAGTACAAACCCACGCAACTGAATGGGGACTAGCAGGCCACCAGGTCTACCACAGGGAGGTGAATGGGGCCTTGCAGCCACCAGGTCAACCCCAGGTAAGCGAATGGGGCCTTGCTGCCACCAGGTCAACCCCCTGCAAGTCTATGGTGCCCTGCAGCCAACGGGTCAACCTCAGGTAAGTGAAAGGGGCCTTGCAACCACCAGGTCCACCCCAAGTTATCGAATGGGGCCTTGCAGTGACCAGGTCAACCCCAGGTAAGTGAAAGGGGCCTGGCAGCCACCAGGTTAACCCGTGGTAAATGAATGGGGCCTTGTAGAAACCAGGTCAACCCTATGAAAGCTAGTTGGGCCTTGCAGCCACCAGGTCAACACAATGCAAGTGAAGGGGCCTTGCAGTAACCAGGTCAAACCCCTGCAAGCCAAGGGGCCCTGCAGGGACCAGGTCAACCCCAGGCAAGCGAATGTGGCCTGGCAGGCACCAGGTGAAGCCCAGGAAAGTGAATGGAGCCTTGCAGCCACCAGGTGAAGCCCAGGCAAGTGAATGGGGCCTTCCAGCAACCATGTCAACCCCAGGCAAGCGAATGGGGCCTTGCAGCCACCAGGTCAACCCCAGGCAACTGAAAGGGCCTTGGAGCCACCAGATGTAACTCAGGCAAGCCTACGGGGCCTTGCAGACACCAGGTCAACCCAATGCAAGCAAATGGGGCGTTACAGCCACCAGGAGAACACAACACAAGTGAATGGGGCCTTGCAGCCACCAGGTCTACCGCAGGGAGGTGATATGTGGCCTTGCAGCCACCATGTCAAACTCCTGCATGCCTATGGGGCCCTGCAGCCACCAGGTGAACCCTAGGCAAGAGAATGGGGCCTTGCAGCCATCAGGTCAAACCCAGGTAAGCGAATGGGGCCTTGCAGGCACCAGGTCAACCCAATGCAAGCGAATGGGGCCTTACAGCCACCAGGCTCATCCCCTGCAAGGGAATGGGGCCTTGCAGCCACCAGGCCAACCCCAGGGAGGTGAATGGGGCCTTGCAGCTACTAGGTAAAGCTCAGGCAAGCCTATGGGGCCCTGCAGCCACCAGGTGAACCCCAGGTAAGCCGAATGGGGCCTTGCAGCCACCAGGTCAACCCAATGCAATCGAATGGGGCCTTGCAGCCACCACGTCAACCCCCTGCAAGCCTATGGGGTCCTGCAGCGACCAGGTGAACCCCACGTAAGAGAATGGGGCTTGCAATCACCAGGTCAACCCCAGCCAAGGGAATGGGGCCTTGCAGCCACCAGGTCAAACCCCTGCAAGCCAAGGGGCCCTTCAAGGACCAGGTCAACCCCAGGCAAGCGAATGGGGCCTGGCAGCCACCAGGTGAAGCCCAGGAAAGTGAATGGAGCCTTGCAGCCACCAGGTCAACCCCAGGTAAGTGAATGGGGCCTTGCAGCCACCTGGTCAACCCCAGGCAAGCGAATGGGGCCTTGCAGCCACGCTAGGTGAACCCCAAGCAAGCCTAATGGGGCCATTGCAGCCACCAGGTCAACCCCAGGCCTTAATTGGGCCTTGCAGACACCAGGTCAACCCCAGCTAAGAATACGGGGGGCCTTGCATCCACCAGGTCAACCCCAGGCAAGCGAATGGGGCCTTGCCGCCACCAGCTCCAACCCCCTGCAAGCCTATGGGGCCCTGCACCCACCAGGTCAACCCCAGGTAAGTGAAGCAGCCACCTGGTCAACCGCAGGTAAGCGGATGGGGTCTTGCAGACACCACGTCATCCCAATGCAAGCGAATGGGGCCCAGCAGCCACCAGGTCAAACCCCTGCAAGCGAAAGGGGCCTTGCAGCCACCAGGACCCCAAGTCAATGGGGCCTTGCAGCCACCAGGTCAACCCAATGCAAGTGGATGGGGCCACACCCCAGGCAACCCCAGCAAGGCAATGGGGCCTTGCAGCCTACCAGTGAATGAGGCCTTACAGCCACCAGGTCAACCCCAGGCAACTGAATGGGGCCTGCAGCCACGAGGTGTAACTCCGGCAAGCCAGCCTTGCAGACCCCAGGTGAACCCCAAGCAAGACTACGGGGGGACTCCTGGTCAACCTAGGTACCAGGTCCTTGCAGCCAAGGTCCACCGTAGGCAAGTGAATGGGGCCTTGCAGCCAGGTGTAACCAGGATCAACAGCCACCAGGTCAAGCAATGCAAGCGGGGCCTTGCAGCCACCAAGTCAACCCCGTGCGAGCCAGGTGCAGCCACCAGGTGAAACCGAATGGGGCCTTGCAACTGGGCCATTTAAGCGAGTTGGGCCTTACTGCCACCAGGTCAACCCCAAGTAATCGATAAGGGCCTTCAACCCCAGGTCAACCCCATTAAAGCGAATGGGGCCTTGCAGCCACCAGGTCAACCCCAGCCAAGCCAATGGGGTGAAGCCCCCAGGTCAACCCCAGGCAAGCAAATGGGGCCTTGCAGCCACCAGGTCAACCCCAGGTAACCGAATGGGGCTTTGCAGACACCAGGTCAAACCAATGCAAGCGAATGGGGCCTTGCAGCCACCAGGTGAAGCCCAAGGCAAGCCTACGGGGCCTTGCAGACACCAGGTTAACCCAATGGACAACGAAAGGGGCCTTGCAGCCACCAGCTCAACCCCAGTGAAGCGAATCGGACCTTGCAGACACCAGGTCCTCCCAATGCAAGCGAATGGGGCCTTGTAGCCACCAGGGCAAGCCCAGGCAAGCGAATGGGGCCTTCCAGCCACCAGGTGGAACTCAGGCAAGGCTACAGGGCATTGCAGCCACCAGGTCAATGCAATGCAAGCGAAAGGGCCTTGCAGCCACCAAATCAACCCAGTGCGAGCCTGTGGGGACTTGCAGCCACCTCGCCAACCCCAGGCAAGCGAAAGGGGCCTTGCAGCCACCAGGTCAACCCCCTGCAAGTGAATGGGTAATTGCAGCCACCAGGTCAACTCCAGGTAAGCGAATGGGGCCTTCCAGCCACCAGGTCAACCCCAGGGAAGCGAATGTGACCTTGCCACCACAAAGTCCAACCCCTGCAAGCCTATGGGGCCCTGCAGCCACCAGGTCAACCCTAGGCATGCCTAAGGGGACTTTTGGAGCCCAGGTCAACTCCAGGAAAGCGAAAGGGCCTTGCAGCCACCAAGTCAACCCCGTGCGAGCCTGTGGGGACTTGCAGCCACCTCGCCAACCCCAGGCAAGCGAAAGGGGCCTTGCAGCCACCAGGTCAACCCCCTGCAAGTGAATGGGTAATTGCAGCCACCAGGTCAACCCCAGGTAAGCGAATGAGGCCTTCCAGCCACCAGGTCAACCCCAGGGAAGCGAATGTGGCCTTGCCACCACAAAGTCCAACCCCTGCAAGCCTATGGGGCCCTGCAGCCACCAGGTCAACCCCAGGCATGCCTATGGGGACTTTTGGAGCCCAGGTCAACTCCAGAAAAGCGAAAGGGGCCTTGCAGACACCAGGTCAACCCAATGCAAGCGAATGGGGCCTTACAGCCACCAGGTGAACCCTCTGCCAGGCTATGGGGCCCTGCAACAACCATGTCAATGCCAGGCATGCCTAGGGGAACTTTTGGTGCCCAGGTCAAGCCCAGGCAAGCGAATGGGGCCTGGTAGCCACCAGCTCAAACCCAGGGAAGCTAATCAGGCCTTGCAGCCACCCGGTGAACCCCAGGGAAGCGAATGGGGCCTTGCGGACACCAGGACAACCCCAGGTAAGCGAATGGGGCCTTGCAGACACCAGGTCAACAACCAATGCAAGTGAATGGGGCCTTGCAGCCACCAGTCAACCCCCTGCAAGCCTATGGGGCCCCGCACCCCCCGGGTCAACCCCAGGTAAGTGAATGGGGCCTTGCAGCCACCTGGTCAACCGCAGGTAAGCGGATGGGGTCTTGCAGACACCACGTCATCCCAATGCAAGCGAATGGGGCCCAGCAGCCACCAGGTCAAACCCCTGCAAGTGAAAGGGGCCATGCAGCCACCAGGTCAACCCCAGGTGAGTCAATGGGGCCTTGCAGCCACCAGGTCAACCCAATGCAAGTGGATGGGGCCTTACAGCTACCAGGACAACCCCACGCAAGGCAATGGGGCCTTGCAGCCACCAGGTCTACCCCAGAGAGGTGAATGAGGCCTTGCAGCCACCAGGTCAACCCCCTGCAAGACTATGGGGCCTTGCAGCCACCAGGTCAACCCCATTTAAGCGAATGGGGCATTGCAGCCACCGGGTCAACCCCAGGCAAGCGAAAGGGGCATTGCAGCCACCAGGTCAACCCCAAGCAAGACTACGGGGCCTTGCAGACTCCTGGTCAAACCTAGGTAAGCGAATGGGTCCTTGCAGCCAGCAGGTCCACCATAGGCAAGTGAATGGGGCCTTACAGCCACCCGGTGTAACTCAGGAAAGGATACAGGGCATTGCAGAAACCAGGTCAATGCAATGCAAGCGAAAGGGCCTTGCAGCCACCAAGTCAACCCCGTGCGAGCCTATGGGGTCCTGCAGCCACCAGGTGAAACCCAAGCAAGCGAATGGGGCCATGCAGCCACTGGGTCAACCCCATTTAAGCGAGTTGGGCCTTACAGCCACCAGGTCAACCCCAAGTAATCGATAGGGGCCTTGCAATCCCCAGGTCAACCCCATTAAAGCGAATGGGGCCTAGCAGCCACCGGGTCAAACCCATTAAAGCGAATGGGGCCTTGCAGCCACCGGGTCAAACCCATTAAAGCGACTGGGGCTTTGCAGCCACCAGGTCAAGCCCGGGCAAGTGAGTGGGGCCTTGCAGCTACCAGGAGGACCCCCTGCAAGCCTATGGGGCCCTGCAGCCACCAGGTCAACCTCAGGCAAGTGAATGGGGCCTGGCCCAGGTGCGGGGGGCACTCCTTGGAGGCTTAAGTCCGGATGGGGGGGCACTTGATGGAAGCTTAAGGCCCTTGTGTTTGTGGAGGTCCTGCGTCCACATTCCCAGTGGTTTTTTGGGAGTGAAGCACAAGGGCGGCAGCAAGTCCGGGCTCCAGGACAACCCCAGGCATGCCTAGGGGGACTTTTGGAGCCCAGGTCAACCCCAGGCAAGCTAAAGGGGCCTTGCAGCCAGCAGGTCAACCCCAGGTAAGCGAATGGGGCCTTGCAGCCACCAGGTCAACCCTGGGAAGGGAATGGGGCCTGGCCCAGGTTGGGGGGGCACTTGTTGGAGGCTTAAGCCCATGTCGGGGGGGCACTTGATGGAAGATTAAGCCCCTGGCGGTTGTGAGGGTCCTGCGTCCGCACTCCCAGTGGTTTTTTGGGAGTGAAGCCCAGGACGGCAGCAAGTCCGGTCACCAGGTCAACTCCAGGCATGCGTAGGGGAACTTTTGGAGCCCAGGTCAACCCTAGGCAAGCGAATGGGGCCTTGCAGACACCAGGTAAACTCGAGGCAAGTGAATGGGGCCTTGCAGACAGCAGATCAACCCCAGGCATGCGATTGGGGCCCTGCAGCCGCCAGGTCAACCCCATGCAAGTGAATGGGGCCTTGCAGCCACCAGGTCAAGCCGGGCAACTTAAATGGGCCTGGCCCAGGTGGTGGGGGCACTCCTTGCAGGCTTACGTCCGCGTGCGGGTGGGACTTGATGGAGGATTAAGATCCTGGCGGTTGTCGGGGTCCTGAGTCTGCCCTCCCGGTGGTTTTTCGGGAGTTAAGCCCAGGGCGGCAGCAAGTCCGGGCACCAGGACAACCCCAGGCATGCCAGGGGGACTTTTGGAGCCCAGGTCAAGCCCAGGCAAGCTAATGGGGCCTTGCAGACACCAGGTCAACCCAAGGCAAGCGAATGGGGCCTAGCAGGCACCAAGGCAAACCCAGGTATGCGAATGGGGCCTTGCAGCCACGAGGTCAACCCCAGGTAAGCGAATGGGGCCTTGCAGCCACCAGGACAAGCCTGGGAAGGGAATGGGGCCTGGCCCAAGTGGGGGGGGCACTTGTTGGAGGCTTAAGCCCGTCGGGGGGGCACTTGATGGAGGCTTAAGCCCCTGGCAGTTGGGGTGAGGGTCCTGCAAGCCTATCCGCAACGACCCGGTGCCAGTCATGCCTTTGGGAACTTTGAAGCCCAGGTCAAGCCCAGGCAAGCGAATGGGGCCTGGCAGCCACCAGCTTAAACCCAGGTAAGCTAATCAGGCCTTGCAGCCACCCAGTGAACCCCAGGCAAGCAAATGGGGCGTTGCAGACTCCAGGTCAACCCAATGCAAGCGAATGGGGTCTTGCCGCAACCAGGTCAACCCCAGGCAAGTGAATGTGGCCTTGCCACACCACAAGGTCCAACCCCGGCAAGCCATGGGGCCCTGCAGGCTCCAGGACAACCCCAGGCATGCCTAGGGGGACTTTTGGAGCCCAGGTCAACCCCAGGCAAGCTAAAGGGGCCTTGCAGCCAGCAGGTCAACCCCAGGTAAGCGAATGGGGCCTTGCAGCAACCAGGTCAACCCTGGGAAGGGAATGGGGCCTGGCCCAGGTTGGGGGGGCACTTGTTGGAGGCTTAAGCCCATGTCGGGGGGGCACTTGATGGAGGCTTAAGCCCCTGGCGGTTGTGAGGGTCCTGCGTCCGCACTCCCAGTGGTTTTTTGGGAGTGAAGCCCAGGACGGGAGCAAGTCCGGTCACCAGGTCAACCCCAGGCATGCCTAGGGGAACTTTTGGAGCCCAGGTCAACCCTAGGCAAGCGAATGGGGCCTTGCAGACACCAGGTCAACTCGAGGCAAGTGAATGGGGCCTTGCAGACAGCAGGTGAATCCCAGGCAAGCGACTGGGGCCTTGCAGCCACCAGGTCAAGCCCAGGCAAGCGAGTGGGGCCTTGCAGCTACCAGGACAGACCCCCTGGAAGCCTATGGGGCCCTGCAGCCACCAGGTCAACCTCAGGCAAGTGAATGGGGCCTGGCCCAGGTGCGGGGGGCACTCCTTCGAGGCTTAAGTCCGGATGGGGGGGCACTTGATGGAAGCTTAAGGCCCTTGTGTTTGTGGGGGTCCTGCAGCCACAGGTCAACCCCAGGCATGCCTAAGGGTTTTTTGGGAGCCCAAGTCAACCCAAGGGCGGCAGCAAGTCCGGGCCTCGCAGCCAAGAGGTCAACCCCAGGCATGCCTAGGGGGACTTTTGGAGCCACCAGGTCAACCCCAGGCAAGCTGAAAGGGGCCTTGCAGCCAGCAGGTCAACCCCAGGTAAGCGAATGGGGCCTTGCAGCCACCAGGTCAACCCCTGGCAAGCGAATGGGGCCTTGCAGCCGCTAGGTTGAACCCCAAGCAAGCCTACGGGGCACTTGCAGACTGGAGGCTTAAGCCCATGTGCAAGCGGGGGGCACTTGATGGCTACCAGCTTAAGCCCCTGGCAAGGAATGTGGTCTTGCCGCCACCAGGTCCAACCCTGCAAGCCTATGGGGCCCTGAAGCCACCAGGTCAACCCAAGGCATGGTTTTTTGGGACTTTGGAAGCCCAGGTCAACCCCAGCGAAGAGCAAGTGGCCGGTGCAGCCAGAGATCAACTCCAGGCATGCGAAAGGGGAACTTTTGTACCCACCAGGTCAACCCCAGGCAAGCGAATGGGGCCTTGCAGAAACCAGGTCAACCCCAGGCAAGTGAAAGGGGCCTTGGCAGCCACCAGGTTAACCCGTGGCAAGTGAATGGGGCCTTGCAGCCACCAGGTCAACCCTATGCAAGCTGAGTGGGGCCTTGCAGCTACCAGGTCAACACAATGCAAGTGAATGGGGCCTTGCAGCCACCAGGTCAAACCCCTGCAAGGTGAATGGGGCCCTGCAGGGACCAGGTCAACCTCCAGGCAAGCGAATGGGGCCTGGCAGGCACCAGGTGAAGCCCAGGAAAGTGAATGGGGCCTTGCAGCCACCAGGTCAAACCCAGGTAAGCGAATGGGGCCTTGCAGGCACCAGGTCAACCCATTGCAAGTGAATGGGGCCTTGCAGCCACCAGGGCAACCCCAGGCAAGTGAATGGGGCCTTCCAGCAACCATGTCAACCCCAGGCAAGCAAATGGGGCCTTGCAGCCACCAGGTCAACCCTAGGTATGCGAATGGGCCTTGCAGCCACAGGTAAAGCTCAGGCAAGCCTATGGGGCCCTGCAGCCACCAGGAGAACACAACACAAGTGAATGGGGCCTTGCAGCCAACAAGTTAACCCCAGGTAAGCCAATGGGGCCTTGCAGACACTAGGTCACCCCCAGGTAAGCGAATGGGGCCTTGCAGACACCAGGTCAACCCAATGCAATCGAATGGGGTCTTGCAGCCACCACGTCAACCCCCTGCGAGCCTATGGGGTCCTGCTGACCAGGCGAACCCCCGTAAGAGAATGGGGCTTGAACCACCACGTACCCCAGCCAAGAATGGGGCCTTGCAGCCACCAGGTCAACCCCAGGCAAGTGAATGGGGCCTGGCAGCCTCCAGCTCAACCTCAGGCAAGTGAATGGGGCCTTGCAGCCACCAGGTCAACCCCAGGCAAGCGAATGTTGCCTTGCAGCCACCAGGTCAACCCCAGGCAAGTGAATGGGGCCTTGCAGACACCAGGTGAAACCTAGGTAAGTGAATGGGGCCTTGCAGCCACCAGGTCAACACATAGGCAAGCGAATGGGGCCTTGCAGCCACCAGGTCAACACAATGCAAGTGAAGGGGCCTTGCAGCACAACACGTCAAACCCCTGCAAGCCTATGGGGCCCTGCAGCCACCAGGTCAACCCCAGGCAACTGAATGGGGCCTTGCAGCCACGAGGTCAACCTCCGGCAAGCCTATGGGGCCTTGCAGCCACCAGGTGAACCCCAGGCAAGCGAATGGGGCCTTGCAGGCACCAGAAGGTCCAACCCAGGCAAGCCTATGGGGGCCTTGCAGACACCAGGTCAGCCGCAGGCATGCCGAAAGGGGCCTTGCAGCCACCAGGTCAACCCCAGGCAAGCGAATGGGGCCTTGCAGCCACGAGGTCAACCCCAGGCAAGCAAATGGGGCTATGCAGCCACCAGGTAAACCCCAGGCAAGTAAAATGGGCCTTGCAGCCACCAGGTCAACCCCAGGTAAGTGAATGGGGCCTTGCAGCAACCATGTCAACCCCAGGCAAGCGAATGGGGGCTTGCAGCCACCAGGTCAACCCCAGGCAACTGAAAGGGCCTTGGAGGCACCAGATGTAACTCAGGCAAGCTTACGGGGCCTTGCAGACACCAGGTCAACCCAATGCAAGTGAATGGGGCGTTACAGCCACCAGGAGAACACAACACAAGTGAATGGGGCCTTGCAGCCACCAGGTCTACCGCAGGGAGGTGATATGTGGCCTTGCAGCCACCATGTCAACCTCCTGCATGCCTATGGGGCCCTCTAGCCACCAGGTGAACCCTAGGCAAGAGAATGGGGCCTTGCAGCCATCAGGTCAAACCCAGGTAAGCGAATGGGGCCTTGCAGCACCAGGTCAACCGAAAGCACGCGAATGGGGCCTTTCAGCCACCAGGTCCATCCTCTGCAAGCGCATGGGGCCTTGCAGCCACCAGGCCAAGCCAGGTATGCGAATGGGCCTTGCAGCCTAGGTAAAGCTCAGGCAAGCCTATGGGGCCCTGCAGCCACCAGGTGAACCCCAGGTAAGCCAATGGGGCCTTGCAGACACAGGTCACCCCCAGGTAAGCGAATGGGGCCTTGCAGACACCAGGTCAACCCAATGCAATCGAATGGGGCCTTGCAGCCACCACGTCAACCCCCTGCGAGCCTATGGGGTCCTGCAGCGACCAACCCCACGTAAGAGAATGGGGCCTTGCAGCCACCAGGTCAACCCCAGGCAAGGGAATGGGGCCTTGCAGCCACCAGGTCAAACCCCTGCAAGCCAAGGGGCCGTGCAAGGACCAGGTCAACCCCAGGCAAGCGAATGGGGCCTTGCAGCCACCAGGTGAAGCCCAGGCAAGTGAATGGGCCTTGCAGCCACCAGGTCAACCCCAGGTAACCGAATGGGGCCTTGCAGACACCTGGTCAACCCAGCAAGCGAATGTGGCCTTGCAGCCACCAGGTCAACCCCAGGCATGCCTAAGGGGACTTTTGGAGCCCAGGTCAACCCCAAGAAAGCGAATGGGGCCTTCCACCAGACCAGGTCAACCCCAGGCAAGCGAATGGGGCCTGGCAGCCACCAGCTCAAACCCAAGTAAGCTAATCAGGCCTTGCAGCCACCCAGTGAACCCCAGGCAAACAAATGGGGCGTTGCAGCTACCAGGACAACCCCAGGGAAGCGAATGGGGCCTTGCAGACTCCAGGTCAACCCAATGCAAGTGAATGGGGTCTTGCCGCAACCAGGTGAACCCCAGGCAAGCGAATGTGGCCTTGCCACACCACAAGGTCCAACCCCTGCAAGCCTATGGGGCCTTGCAGCCACCAGGTCAACCGAGGTAAGTGAATGTGGCCTTGCAGCAACCAGCTCAACCCCAGGTAAGTAAAAGGGGCCTTGCAGCCACCAGGTGAACCCGAGGTAAGCGAACGGGGCCTTACAGCCACCAGGTGAACCCCCTGCAAGCCTATGGGGCCCTGCAACAACCATGTCAATGCCAGGCATGCCTTGGGGAACTTTTGGTGCCCAGGTCAAGCCCAGGCAAGCGAATGGGACCTGGCAGCCACCAGCTCAAACCCAGGTAAGCTAATCAGGCGTTGCAGCCACCTGGTGAACCCCAGGCAAGCAAATGGGGCCTTGCAGCTACCAGGTCAACCCCAGGTAAGTGAATGGTTCTTTGCAGCCAGCAGTTCAACCCCAGGGAAGCGAATGGGGCCTTGCGGACACCAGGACAACCCCAGGTAAGCGAATGGGGCCTTGCAGCTACCAGGTCAACCCCAGGTAAGTGAATGGTTCTTTGCGGCCACCAGTTCAACCCCAGGGAAGCGAATGGGGCCTTGCAGACACCAGGTCAACCCAGTGCAAGCGAATGAGGCGTTGCAGCCACCAGCTCAACCGAATGCAAGTGAATGGGGCCTTGCAGCCAGCAGGTCAACCCCAGGCAAGTGAATGGGGGCTGGCCCATGTGTGGGAGGCACTTCTTGGAGGCTTAAGCCTGGGTGGCGGGGCACTTGATGCAGGCTTAAGTCCCTGGCGGGTGTGCGGGTCCTGCGTCCGCACTCCTGGTGCTTGTTCGGGAGAGAAGCTCAGGGCAGCAGGAAGTCCCGGCACCAGGTGAACCCCAGGCATGCTAGGGGGCTTTTGAAGCCCAGGTCAAGCCCAAGCAAGCGAATGGGGGCTTGCAGCCACCAGGTCAACCGAAGGCAAGTGAATGGGGCCTTGCAGCCACCAGTTCAACCCCAGGGAAGCGAATGGGGCCTTGCTGCCACCAGGTCACCCCCTGCAAGTGAATGGGTCCTTGCAGCCACCAGGTCAACCCCAGGTAAGCGAATGGGGCCTTCCAGCCACCAGGTCAACCCCAGGCAACTGAATGGGGCCTTGCAGCCACCAGGTCAACCCCAGCTAAGCGAATAGGGCCATGCAGCCACCAGGTGAACTCCAGGCAAGCGAATGGGGCCTTGGAGCCACCAGCTCAACCCCCTGCAAGCCTATGGGGCCCCGCACCCCCCGGGTCAACCGCAGGTAAGTGAATGGGGCCTTGCAGCCACCTGGTCAACCGCAGGTAAGCGGATGGGGTCTTGCAGACACCACGTCATCCCAATGCAAGCGAATGGGGCCCAGCAGCCACCAGGTCAAACCCCTGCAAGTGAAAGGGGCCTTGCAGCCACCAGGTCAACCCCAGGTGAGTCAATGGGGCCTTGCAGCCACCAGGTCAACCCAATGCACGTGGATGGGGCCTTACAGCTACCAGGACAACCCCACGCAAGGCAATGGGGCCTTGCAGCCACCAGGTCTACCCCAGAGAGGTGAATGAGGCCTTGCAGCCACCAGGTCAACCCCAGGTAAGCGAATGGGGCCTTGCAGCCACCAGGTCAACCCCCTGCAAGACTATGGGGCCTTGCAGCCACCAGGTCTACCCCATTTAAGCGAATGGGGCATTGCAGCCACCGGGTCAACCCCAGGCAAGCGAAAGGGGCATTGCAGCCACCAGGTCAACCCCAAGCAAGACTACGGGGCCTTGCAGACTCCTGGTCAAACCTAGGTAAGCGAATAGGTCCTTGCAGCCAGCAGGTCCACCATAGGCAAGTGAATGGGGCCTTGCAGCCACCAGGTGTAACTCAGGAAAGGATACAGGGCATTGCAGCCACCAGGTCAATGCAATGCAAGCGAAAGGGCCTTGCAGCCACCAAGTCAACCCCGTGCGAGCCTATGGGGTCCTGCAGCCACCAGGTGAAACCCAAGCAAGTGAATGGGGCCTTGCAGCCACTGGGTCAACCCCATTTAAGCGAGTTGGGCCTTACAGCCACCAGGTCAACCCCAAGTAATCGATAGGGGCCTTGCAATCCCCAGGTCAACCCCATTAAAGCGAGTGGGGACCCCTTGCAGCCACCAGGTCAACCCCAGCCAAGCCAATGGGGCCTTGCAGCCACCAGGTCAACCCCAGGCAAGCAAGCCTATGGGGCCTTGCAGCCACCAGGTCAACCCCAGGTAACCGAATGGGGCCTTTGCAGACACCAGGTCAACACCAATGCAAGCGAATGGGGCCTTGCAGCCACCAGGTGAAGCCCAGGCAAGCCTACGGGGCCTTGCAGACACCAGGTTAACCCAATGGAAACGAAAGGGGCCTTGCAGCCACCAGCTCAACCCCAGTGAAGCGAATTGGACCTTGCAGACACCAGGTCATCCCAATGCAAGCGAATGGGGCCTTGCAGCCACCAGGGCAAGCCCAGGCAAGCGAATGGGGCCTTGCAGCCAGCAGGTCAACCCCCAAGGTGGGACTCAGGCAAGGCTACGGGGCATTGCAACCACCAGGTCAATGCAATGCAAGCGAAAGGGGGCCTTGCAAGCCACCAAGTCAACCCCGTGCGAAGGCCTGAATGGGGCCTTGCAGCCACCAGTTCAACCCCAGGCAAGCGAATGGGGCCTTGCAGCCACCAGGTCAACCCCCTGCAAGTGAATGGGTAATTGCAGCCACCAGGTCAACCCCACGTAAGCGAATGGGGCCTTGCAGCCACCAGGTCAACCCCAGGGAAGCGAATGTGGCCTTGCCACCACAAAGTCCAACCCTCTGCAAGCCTATGGGGCCCTGCAGCCACCAGGTCAACCCTAGGCATGCCTAAGGGGACTTTTGGAGACCAGGTCAAGCCTCCAGGAAAGCGAAAGGGGCCTTGCAGCCACCAAGTCAACCCCGTGCGAGCCTGTGGGGACTTGCAGCCACCTGGCCAACCCCAGGCAAGCGAAAGGGGCCTTGCAGCCACCAGGTCAACCCCCTGCAAGTGAATGGGTAATTGCAGCCACCAGGTCAACCCCAGGGAAGCGAATGGGGCCTTCCAGCCACCAGGTCAACCCCAGGGAAGCGAATGTGGCCTTGCCACCACAAAGTCCAACCCCTGCAAGCCTATCGGGCCTTGCAGCCACCAGGTCAACCCCAGCATGCCTAAGGGGACTTTTGGAGCCCAGGTCAACTCCAGGAAAGCGAAAGGGGCCTTGCAGCCACCAGGTCAACCAAAGGCAAGTGAATGGGGCCTTACAGCCACCAGGTGAACCCCCTGCAAGCCTATGGGGCCCTGCAACAACCATGTCAATGCCAGGCATGCCTAGGGGAACTTTTGGTGCCCAGGTCAAACCCAGGCAAGCGAATGGGGCCTGGCAGCCACCAGCTCAAACCCAGGTAAGCTAATCAGGCGTTGCAGCCACCTGGTGAACCCCAGGCAAGCAAATGGGGCCTTGCAGCTACCAGGTCAACCCCAGGTAAGTGAATGGTTCTTTGCAGCCACCAGTTCAACCCCAGGGAAGCGAATGGGGCCTTGCGGACCCCAGGACAACCCCAGGTAAGCGAATGGGGCCTTGCAGACACCAGGTCAACCCAGTGCAAGCGAATGAGGCGTTGCAGCCACCAGGTCAACCGAATGCAAGTGAATGGGGCCTTGCAGCCAGCAGGTCAACCCCAGGCAAGTGAATGGGGGCTGGCCCATGTGTGGGAGGCACTTCTTGGAGGCTTAAGCCTGGGTGGCGGGGCACTTGATGGAGGCTTAAGTCCCTGGCGGGTGTGCGGGTCCTGCGTCCGCACTCCTGGTGCTTGTTCGGGAGAGAAGCTCAGGGCAGCAGGAAGTCCCGGCACCAGGTGAACCCCAGGCATGCTAGGGGGCTTTTGAAGCCCAGGTCAACCCCAAGCAAGCGAATGGGGGCTTGCAGCCACCAGGTCAACCGAAGGCAAGTGAATGGGGCCTTGCAGCCACCAGTTCAACCCCAGGGAAGCGAATGGGGCCTTGCTGCCACCAGGTCAACCCCCTGCAAGTGAATGGGTAATTGCAGCCACCAGGTCAACCCCAGGTAAGCGAATGGGGCCTTCCAGCCACCAGGTCAACCCCAGGGAAGCGAATGTGGCCTTGCCACCACAAAGTCCAACCCCTGCAAGCCTATGGGGCCCTGCAGCCACCAGGTCAACCCTAGGCATGCCTAAGGGGACTTTTGGAGCCCAGGTCAACTCCAGGAAAGCGAAAGGGCCTTGCAGCCACCAAGTCAACCCCGTGCGAGCCTGTGGGGACTTGCAGCCACCTCGCCAACCCCAGGCAAGCGAAAGGGGCCTTGCAGCCACCAGGTCAACCCCCTGCAAGTGAATGGGTAATTGCAGCCACCAGGTCAACCCCAGGTAAGCGAATGGGGCCTTCCAGCCACCAGGTCAACCCCAGGGAAGCGAATGTGGCCTTGCCACCACAAAGTCCAACCCCTGCAAGCCTATGGGGCCCTGCAGCCACCAGGTCAACCCCAGGCATGCCTAAGGGGACTTTTGGAGCCCAGGTCAACTCCAGGAAAGCGAAAGGGGCCTTGCAGACACCAGGTCAACCCAATGCAAGCGAATGGGGCCTTACAGCCACCAGGTGAACCCCCTGCCAGGCTATGGGGCCCTGCAACAACCATGTCAATGCCAGGCATGCCTAGGGGAACTTTTGGTGCCCAGGTCAAGCCCAGGCAAGCGAATGGGGCCTGGCAGCCACCAGCTCAAACCCAGGAAGATCAGGCGTTGCAGCCACCCGGTGAACCCCAGGCAAGCAAATGGGGCTTGCAGCTACCAGGTCAACCCCAGGTAAGTGAATGGTTCTTTGCAGCCACCAGTTCAACCCCAGGGAAGCGAATGGGGCCTTGCGGACACCAGGACAACCCCAGGTAAGCGAATGGGGCCTTGCAGACACCAGGTCAACCCAATGCAAGCGAATGGGGCGTTGCAGCCACCAGGTCAACCGAATGCAAGTGAATGGGGCCTTGCAGCCACCAGGTCAACCCCCTGCAAGCCTATGGGGCCCCGCACCCCCCGGGTCAACCCCAGGTAAGTGAATGGGGCCTTGCAGCCACCTGGTCAACCGCAGGTAAGCGGATGGGGTCTTGCAGACACCACGTCATCCCAATGCAAGCGAATGGGGCCCAGCAGCCACCAGGTCAAACCCCTGCAAGTGAAAGGGGCCATGCAGCCACCAGGTCAACCCCAGGTGAGTCAATGGGGCCTTGCAGCCACCAGGTCAACCCAATGCAAGTGGATGGGGCCTTACAGCTACCAGGACAACCCCACGCAAGGCAATGGGGCCTTGCAGCCACCAGGTCTACCCCAGAGAGGTGAATGAGGCCTTGCAGCCACCAGGTCAACCCCAGGTAAGCGAATGGGGCCTCGCAGCCACCAAGTCAACACCCTGCAAGACTTTGGGGCCTTGCAGCCACCAGGTCAACCCCATTTAAGCGAATGGGGCATTGCAGCCACCGGGTCAACCCCAGGCAAGCGAAAGGGGCATTGCAGCCACCAGGTCAACCCCAAGCAAGACTACGGGGCCTTGCAGACTCCTGGTCAAACCTAGGTAAGCGAATGGGTCCTTGCAGCCAGCAGGTCCACCATAGGCAAGTGAATGGGGCCTTGCAGCCACCAGGTGTAACTCAGGAAAGGATACAGGGCATTGCAGCCACCAGGTCAATGCAATGCAAGCGAAAGGGCCTTGCAGCCACCAAGTCAACCCCGTGCGAGCCTATGGGGTCCTGCAGCCACCAGGTGAAACCCAAGCAAGCGAATGGGGCCTTGCAGCCACTGGGTCAACCCCATTTAAGCGAGCTGGGCCTTACAGCCAGCAGGTCAACCCCAAATAATCGATAGGGGCCTTGCAATCCCCAGGTCAACCCCATTAAAGCAAATGGGGCCTTGCAATCCCCAGGTCAACCCCATTAAAGCGAATGGGGCCTTCCAGCCACCAGGTCAACCCCAGGCAACTGAATGGGGCCGTGCAGCCACGAGGTGTAACTCCGGCAAGCCTACGGGGCCTTGCAGACACCAGATGAACCCCAGGCAAGCGAATGTGGCCGTGCCACCAGAAGGTCCAACCCCTGCAAGCCTATGGGGCCCTGCAGCCACCAGGTCAACCCCAGGCATGCCTAAGCGGACTTTTGGAGCCCAGGTCAACCCCAAGAAAGCGAAAGGGGCCTTGCAGCCACGAGGTCTACCCCAAGCAAGCAAAAGGAGCCTTGCAGCCACAGGTAAACACCAGGTAAGTAAAAGGGGCCTTGCAGCCACCAGGTCAACCCGAGGTAAGTGAATGGGGCCTTGCAGCCACGAGCTCAACCCCAGGTAAGTAAAAGGGGCCTTGCAGCCACCAGGTCAACCCGAGGTAAGGGAACGGGGCCTTACAGCCACCAGGTGAACCCCCTGCAAGCCTATGGGGCCCTGCAACAACCATGTCAATGCCAGGCATGCCTAGGGGAACTTTTGGTGCCCAGGTCAAGCCCAGGCAAGCGAATGGGACCTGGCAGCCACCAGCTCAAACCCAGGTAAGCTAATCAGGCGTTGCAGCCACCTGGTGAACCCCAGGCAAGCAAATGGGGCCTTGCAGCTACCAGGTCAACCCCAGGTAAGTGAATGGTTCTTTGCAGCCACCAGTTCAACCCCAGGCAAGCGAATGGGGCCTTGCAGACACCAGGACAACCCCAGGCAAGCGAATGGGGCCTTGCAGACACCAGGTCAACCCAGTGCAAGCGAATGGGGCGTTGCAGCCACCAGGTCAACCCCATGCAAGTGAATGGGGCCTTGCAGCCACCAGGTCAACCCCAGGCAAGTGAATGGGGCCTGGCCCAGGTGGTGGGAGGCACTTCTTGGAGGCTTAAGCCTGGGTGCGGGGGCACTTGATGGAGGCTTAAGTCCCTGGCGGTTGTCGCGGGTCCTGCGTCCGCACTCCCGGTGGTTTTTCGGGAGAGAAGCTCAGGGCGGCAGCAAGTCCCGGGCACCATGTGACAACCCCAGGCATGCTAGGGGGACTTTTGGAGCCCAGGTCAAGCCCAGGCAAGCGAATGGGGCCTTGCAGCCACCAGGTCAACCGAAGGGAAGCGAATGGGGCCTTGCAGCCACCAGTTCAACCCCAGGGAAGCGAATGGGGCCTTGCTGCCACCAGGTCAACCCCCTGCAAGTGAATGGGTCCTTGCAGCCACCAGGTCAACCCCAGGTAAGCGAATGGGGCCTTCCAGCCACCAGGTCAACCCCAGGCAATTGAATGGGGCCTTCCAGCCACCGGGTCAACCCTAGGCAAGCGAATGGAGCCTGGCCTAGGTGGGGGGGGCACTTTCTGGAGGCTTAAGCCTCGGTGGGGGGGGCACTTGATGGAGGCTTAAGGGCCTGGCGGTTGTGCGGGTCCTGCGTCCGCACTCCCGGTGTCTTTTTGGGAGTGAAGCCCAGGGCGGCAGCATGTCCGGGAACCAGGACAACCCCAGGCATGCCTAGGGGGACTTTTGGAGCCCAGGTCAACCCCAGGCAAGCGAATGGGGCCTTGCAGACATCAGGTCAACACCTGGAAAGAAAATGGGGCCCGGGCAGGTGCGGGGGGCACTCCTTGGAGGCTTAAGGCTCTGGCGGTGGTGCGGGTCCTGCGTCCGCACTCCCGGTGTCTTTTTGGGAGTGAAGCCCAAGGCGGCAGCATCTCGGGGCACCAGGTCAACCCCAGGCATGCCTAGGGGGACTTTTGGAGCCCAGATCAACCCCAGGCAAGTGAATTGGGCCTTGCAGCACCAGGTGAAGCCCCGGCAAGTGCATGGGGCCTAGCAGGCACCAAGGCATACCCATGGTAAGCGAATGGGATCTGTTCAGCCAGCAGGTCAACCCCAGGTAAGCGAATGGGGCCTTGCAGACCCCCTGCACCAGGTCAACCCTAGGCAAGCGAATGGGGCCTGGCCCAGGTGGGGGGGCACTCCTTGGAGGCTTAAGCCCGGGTGTGGGGAGCACTTGATTTAGGCTTAAGGCTCTGGAGGTTGCGCGGGTCCTGCGACCGCACTCCCGGTGGTTTTTTGGGAGTGAATCCCAGGGCGGCAGCATGTCCGGGCACCAGGACAACCCCAGGCATGCCTAGGGGGACTTTTGGAGCCCAGGTCAAGCCCAGGCAAGCGAATGGGGCCTTGCAGCCTCCAGGTCAAACCCAGGTAAGCGAATGGGGCCATGCAGGCACCAGGTCAACCCCAGGCGAGCGAATGGGGCCTAGGCCAGGTGGCGGGGGCACTCCTTGGAGGCTTTAGCCCGGGTGGGGGGGCACTTGATGGAGGCTTAAGGGCCTGGCGGTTGTGCGGGTCCTGTGTTCTCACTTGTGGTGTTTTTTTGGGAGTGAAGCCCAAGGCGGCAGCATGTCTAGGCACCAGGTCAACCCCAGGCATGCCTAGGTGGACTTTTGGAGCCCAGGTCAACCCCAGGCAAGCGAATGGGGCCTTGCAGACACCAGGTCAACCCTAGGCAAGCGAATGGGGCCTGGCCCAGCTGGGGGGGCACTTGTTGGAGGCTTAAGCCCGGGTGGGGGGGGCACTTGATGGAGGCTTAAGGGCCAGGCGGTTGTGCGGGTCCTGCGTCCGCACTCCCGGTGTCTTTTTGGGAGTGAAGCCCAGGGCGGCAGCATGTCCGGAAACCAGGTCAACCCCAAGCATGCCTAGGGGGACATTTGGAGCACAGGTCAACCCCAGGCAAGCGAATGGGGCCTTGCAGACACCAGGTCAACAACTGGAAAGAGAATGGGGCCCGGGCAGGTGCGGGGGGCACTCCTTGGAGGCTTAAGGCTCTGGCGGTTGTGCGGGTCCTGCGTCCGCACTCCCGGTGTCTTTTTGGGAGTGAAGCCCAAGGCGGCAGCATCTCGGGGCACCAGGTCAACCCCAGGCATGCCTAGGGGGACATTTGGAGCACAGGTCAACCCCAGGCAAGCGAATGGGGCCTTGCAGACACCAGGTCAACCCCTGGAAAGAGAATGGGGCCCGGGCAGGTGCGGGGGGCACTCCTTGGAGGCTTAAGGCTCTGGCGGTTGTGCGGGTCCTGCGTCCGCACTCCCGGTGTCTTTTTGGCAGTGAAGCCCAAGGCGACAGCATCTCGGGGCACCAGGTCAACCCCAGGCATGCCTACGGGGACTTTTGGAGCCCAGATCAACCCCAGGCAAGTGAATTGGGCCTTGCAGCACCAGGTGAAGCCCCGGCAAGCGCATGGGGCCTAGCAGGCACCAAGGCATACCCAGGTAAGCGAATGGGATCTGTTCAGCCAGCAGGTCAACCCCAGGTAAGCGAATGGGGCCTGGCCCAGCTGGGGGGGGCACCTGTTGGAGGCTTAAGCCCGGGTGGGGGGGGCACTTGATGGAGGCTTAAGGGCCTGGCGGTTGTGCGCGTCCTGCGTCCGCACTCCCGGTGTCTTTTTGGTAGTGAAGCCCAGGGCGGCAGCATGTCCGGGAACCAGGTCAACCCCAAGCATGCCTAGGGGGACATTTGGAGCACAGGTCAACCCCAGGCAAGCGAATGGGGCCTTGCAGACACCAGGTCAACCCCTGGAAAGAGAATGGGGCCCGGGCAGGTGCGGGGGGCACTCCTTGGAGGCTTAAGGCTCTGGCGGTTGTGCGGGTCCTGCGTCCGCACTCCCGGTGGTTTTTTGGGAGTGAAGCCCAGGGCGGCAGCATGTCCGGGCACCAGGACAACTCCAGGCATGCCTAGGGGGACTTTTGGAGCCCAGGTCAACCCCAGGCAAGCGAATGGGGCCTTGCAGACCCCAGGTCAACCCTAGGCAAGCGAATGGGGCCTGGCCCAGCTGGGGGGGGCACTTGTTGGAGGCTTAAGCCCGGTTGGGGGGGGCACTTGATGGAGGCTTAAGGGCCTGGCGGTTGTGCGGGTCCTGCGTCCGCACTCCCGGTGTCTTTTTGGTAGTGAAGCCCAGGGCGGCAGCATGTCCGGGAACCAGGTCAACCCCAAGCATGCCTAGGGGGACATTTGGAGCACAGGTCAACCCCAGGCAAGCGAATGGGGCCTTGCAGACACCAGGTCAACCCCTGGAAAGAGAATGGGGCCCGGGCAGGTGCGGGGGGCACTCCTTGGAGGCTTAAGGCTCTGGCGGTTGTGCGGGTCCTGCGTCCGCACTCCCGGTGTCTTTTTGGGAGTGAAGCCCAAGGCGGCAGCATCTCGGGGCACCAGGTCAACCCCAGGCATGCCTACGGGGACTTTTGGAGCCCACATCAACCCCAGGCAAGTGAATTGGGCCTTGCAGCACCAGGTGAAGCCCTGGCAAGCGCATGGGGCCTAGCAGGCACCAAGGCATACCCAGGTAAGCGAATGGGATCTGTTCAGCCAGCAGGTCAACCCCAGGTAAGCGAATGGGGCCTTGCAGCCACCAGGTCAACCCTAGGCAAGCGAATGGGGCCTGGCCCAGGTGGGGGGGCACTTTTTGGAGGCTTAAGCCCGGGTGTGGGGAGCACTTGATGGAGGCTTAAGGCTCTTTAGGTTGCGCGGGTCCTGCGACCGCACTCCCGGTGGTTTTTTGGGAGTGAAGCCCAGGGCGGCAGCATGTCCGGGCATCAGGACAACCCCAGGCATGCCTAGGGGGACTTTTGGAGCCCAGGTCAAGGCCAGGCAAGCGAATGGGGCCTTGCAGCCTCCAGGTCAAACCCAGGTAAGCGAATGGGGCCTTGCAGCCACCAGGTCAAGCCCCTGCAAGCCTATGGGGCCATGCACGCACCAGGTCAAGCCCAGGCGAGCGAATGGGGCCTAGGCCAGGTGGCGGGGGCACTCCTTGGAGGCTTAAGCCCGGGTGGGGGGGCACTTGATGGAGGCTTAAGGGCCTGGCGGTTGTGCGGGTCCTGCGTCCTCACTTGTGGTGTTTTTTTGGGAGTGAAGCCCAGGGCGGCAGCATGTCTAGGCACCAGGTCAACCCCAGGCATGCCTAGGGGGAATTTTGGAGCCCAGGTCAACCCCAGGCAAGCGAATGGGGCCTTGCAGACACCAGGTCAACCCTAGGCAAGCGAATGGGGCCTGGCCCAGCTGGGGGGGGCACTTGTTGGAGGCTTAAGCCCGGGTGGGGGGGGGCACTTGATGGAGGCTTAAGGGCCTGGCGGTTGTGCGGGTTCTGCGTCCGCACTCCCGGTGTCTTTTTGGGAGTGAAGCCCAGGGCGGCAGCATGTCCGGGAACCAGGTCAACCCCAAGCATGCCTAGGGGGACATTTGGAGCACAGGTCAACCCCAGGCAAGCGAATGGGGCCTTGCAGACACCAGGTCAACCCCTGGAAAGAGAATGGGGCCCGGGCAGGTGCGGGGGCTACTCCTTGGAGGCTTAAGGCTCTGGCGGTTGTGCGGGTCCTGCGTCCGCACTCCCGGTGTCTTTTTGGCAGTGAAGCCCAAGGCGGCAGCATCTCGGGGCACCAGGTCAACCCCAGGCATGCCTAGGGGGACTTTTGGAGCCCACATCAACCCCAGGCAAGTGAATTGGGCCTTGCAGCACCAGGTGAAGCCCCGGCAAGCGCATGGGGCCTAGCAGGCACCAAGGCATACCCAGGTAAGCGAATGGGATCTGTTCAGCCAGCAGGTCAACCCCAGGTAAGCGAATGGGGCCTTGCAGCCACCAGGTCAACCCTAGGCAAGCGAATGGGGCCTGGCCCAGGTGGGGGGGCACTTTTTGGAGGCTTAAGCCCGGGTGTGGGGAGCACTTGATGGAGGCTTAAGGCTCTGGAGGTTGCGCGGGTCCTGCGACCGCACTCCCGGTGGTTTTTTGGGAGTGAAGCCCAGGGCGGCAGCATGTCCGGGCACCAGGACAACCCCAGGCATGCCTAGGGGGACTTTTGGAGCCCAGCTCAACCCCAGGCAAGCGAATGGGGCCTTGCAGCCTCCACGTCAAACCCAGGTAAGCGAATGGGGCCTTGCAGCCACCAGGTCAAGCCCCTGCAAGCCTATGGGGCCATGCACGCACCAGGTCAAGCCCAGGCGAGCGAATGGGGCCTAGGCCAGGTGGCGGGGGCACTCCTTGGAGGCTTAAGCCCGGGTGGGGGGGGACTTGATGGAGGCTTAAGGGCCTGGCGGTTGTGCGGGTCCTGCGTCCTCACTTGTGGTGTTTTTTTGGGAGTGAAGCCGAGGGCGGCAGCATGTCTAGGCACCAGGTCAACCCCAGGCATGCCTAGGGGGACTTTTGGAGCACAGGTCAACCCCAGGCAAGCGAATGTGGCCTTGCAGACACCAGGTCAACACCTGGAAGGAAAATGGGGCCCCGGCAGGTGCGGGGGGCACTCCTTGGAGGCTTAAGGCTCTGGCGGTTGTGCGGGTCCTGCGTCCGCACTCCCGGTGTCTTTTTGGCAGTGAAGCCCAAGGCGGCAGCATCTCGGGGCACCAGGTCAACCCCAGGCATGCCTAGGGGGACTTTTGGAGCCCACATCAACCCCAGGCAAGTGAATTGGGCCTTGCAGCACCAGGTGAAGCCCCGGCAAGCGCATGGGGCCTAGCAGGCACCAAGGC
>NW_028324795.1:0-9202 GCF_052110815.1 Crocodylus siamensis
TCGAGCTGAATCTCCTCTGAATCAAATCACCACCCAAAGCTTCACATAGCCCTAGATGACTTCCCTGGTTTTGCTTCAGATGCATCGGTGGATGCACACCAGAGTTTGCTTAGCTTTGCCAGCCTTAAACTGCTGGCATGTACAGTAAGGTAGTTGTAATGAGGTCCAGTCCAGTGCAGCTGAAAGGCAGAATGACTGTATGTGTAGTTTGGGCTTACTGGGATATCAGGCAAAGAGGAAAGATCTAAGGCTATGGAGGCATATATCTTGACTTAAATTTCCCAGGTTTTGGGAGGAGTTTTGCTTAATTCAGCATTCTGAATACTCCCCTGGTACCACCAGGAAACCCTAACTCTCTCTCAACAAAGCTTTTTCTTATGGACAGTCCAAGGTCTTGTCTTGAATCCCCTTTTCTTATAATAGAAAGAGAACCATTATTTGAAGGAGTTAGTGGTCATTTCAGCAGTTGCCCTTTAACATGTAGTCTTGCAGTTCAGAAGCTATTGGTCTGAAGGGAAGCTAATGGATACTGTGGAATCCCTAAATAATTGTTTCCCCTCTTATACATAGATTCTAGTGAAAATGTGAAATGTTTGAGTGTGGAGTTGCTGATAGTACCAATGATAGAAATAACAGACATAGTTTACATCCATTATTATTATTATTAATTATTGTTGTTATTATTATTATTTTATGGCTACTTTCCAAGCTTCAGGTAGGGGTACCATTTACCTCAACTTTGTACAGGCTAGTTTTAATATGAATGACCTTGAATATACTCCAGACCTGAGGAGCAGGGAGAGTAGATTAGGCCTCTCCAGCCCACCTCTTGAATCTGTGCAGCCAAGAGGAAGAGATGCATGGGCCATGAAGAAGAGATGCTACAGTGAGGTGGCTGTTGCTTTGTAATGGAAAGGGCTGTGGGTCCTAACCTGGCCCATTGTCCCAGTGGGGTAGGAATTTCTGCTCTGTTCTCCATCTGTTTTGCTCAATTGAATATTAAAAGCAAGATATAGTGGCTCAGCCAAAAATTTGTAAATGTGCTTGGTGACTGTGTGGTGCATGAAATGTATGAAAAGGTCATCTCATTCTCTGACTGCCTTGTAACCTAGATAGCTGTGAAAATGTGTTTGTACTGTTAAGGTAACCGGCAGCAATAGCAGAAACTAGTTTAATAGGAGCCGATACCTGGCTGGCTCTGAATGCACAGTTCAGCTTCATGGCTGATGAAACAAACAGGGGAGAGAACCTGTCCCTTCTTGCAACTTACCTGGTGTTGATGCACTGTGCAACCTGTCCCTTCTTGCAACTTCAGTGTTGAGCTGTGCTGTTTTATTTTGCGCTTCCTTCATATGTGCCACAGGAAGCAGGCAGAAGTAACTGAGTAAATTAGCAGAACTAAATTAGACATAGTGAATACACTAAAAAATCCAGGAGACAGATTTAGAAATGAATGACAAAAGCCATACACCACTGATACTTGCCTAAACCTCTGTTTGGCATCTACCGCTTAATGAGCTTGGGTAAGAATAGCTAGGGGATATGACTCAATGTGCTCTTCTCTAATTCTGTCCTGCTTCTCTAATTGAAGGTGGATACCGTGGAGTGAAGCTTATGAATGGTAGCAGTCCATGTGCTGGCAGAGTGGAAGCAAAACTTGGCAATTACTTGATGAAAATATGTTTTCCTGTTGCATCTATAAAAGCGTTTCCAGTAATTTGCAGAGAACTTGGGTGTGGATCAGCAATGAGTTTCCACAACGCCAGCCATTTTGTGGAGGATTCCAGACCGTACATAGTTACAGGAATTCGTTGTCATGGCAATGAGACAACCAACATGGAATGCAGAGAAGCTTCCTACACTGTGGAGTCAACATGCCCTCCTTCTTTCTACACTGGAGTCACATGCTCAGGTAAGGAGTTAGCCATCCTTCCACCTGTCAGGAAATTGCCATGGAAGAAAAGGGACTGAAAAAAGAACGTGTCTCATCCTTCTGAAACAACAGGGAAGTGAGTCAATATCCTCAACTCCTATACCTGTTATGCTCACTGAGAATGACGACATCCAAGTCTTTGGAATCCCTTGATTACTTCTCCCAATGCCATATTTACTATTTACTGTTTATAGGTTTTGACTCCATTTCAAATCAGAAACATTGTTTGCATTTAAAAAGCTATTGTATCTGAGCACCTAAATTGTATTATGGACACGTCTACATGTTGCCCTATGGCATAGTAAACACCTGCACTGTGCCATGCGCATGGTGCATGGTTAGGTTTAGCAGCTACTTTGCCTTCGTGGTGCACTAAAATGAGGGAGTGCACAGCTGTGGCTAAGTAGTTGCCAGTGACATGTAGATGCACGTCGTCACTATATTGGTGTAACGTGTCACTATGGTGACATAGCGCATCACTGTGGTGATGTAGCATGACGTGTAGATGCTCCCAGTGTGTAGTATCAGAGAATCTGTACTGGAATTCTGTATAATTCTGTTACATCGATAATGCATGAATCCGATGTCTGCTTTCCTCATTGCTGTCCTGGGGAACTCGAGCGAGCAGGTAACTAAGCATAGTAGTAGTAGTAGAGAGTTCCTTGGTGCAACTACAACATCCTGATGTTCGTTTTCTCCCAAGAGCTTTATCTGAACTCAAATAACTCATCTAATGGTGTTACGGTTACCTCCCAATCTAGGTATTCATCTCCACAATCACTCTGGCTGTTAGAATGCTCCTCCCAATACCGAGACTGAATTTTTCTTTTCTTGGAGCCTTATGTCGTTTTTTTCAGCTGTGCAAAATGAATGTGAAGTGTTTCCAAACCATAACTCTTTTGCTCACATTACTATTAGAATTGGCAATGAGGGTGTGCATAACTTTTCCCAAGTACAAATCATTCATGTTGCAAGAGAGTGAAAGAACAGATCCTTAGCTTTCAGTTTGTAGCTAGTACAACTTGTCTTTCTTCCTCTCTTGGCTTTTCTTATTCCTTCTTCTGACTTACTTACTGTATTCTTTCTTGAGTATCACAGGTAGGATTATTTAAAGCTGAAAGTGGAAACCACACAACTTTTTGTTAACAATTAGTAACAGTGTAATACACAATATCAGAATAATTAATCAGAAAACAAAGTATTTAATAAAATAGTCATGTGCCCTATCCCTCATGATTGGTTAAAAATTAAATAATTGAGAAGTAGAAAAATAATTAATGTGTGTATGGACAGTTAATTCCCTATTTTTAAAACAATTTTGAATGCAAAAGGTTTGAAACAATTATCTGCATTTACTAAAGGCTGAAATGGAGGGCAAGGGGTTTGTGTTCCATTCACTGATGGCTTGATTGACTCTAGGTGACACACAGCCCCGGCTGATTGAAGGTGACAATGCCTGCTCAGGACGTCTGCAGATAAGACTTGGACACACTTGGGCTACAGTCAGTGATTCCCACCTTGATCCGAAAGCTGCCAGTGTGATTTGTAATGAGCTACAATGTGGAGCAGTTGTATCAATCACAGGAGGAGCTCACTTTGGAGAAGGACAAGGGCCAATCTGGACTGAAGAGTTTCAGTGTGTGGGAAATGAGTCTCATCTCGCGTACTGCCCCCGAGCACCACCCATGAATGAGACAGGCTCACATGCAAATGATATTGGCCTCATATGTTCACGTAAGGATTTAGTGTGGTATCTTAAAAATTGGAATATAGGAATGTAGTACCAAAAAAGACCACGTGAGACACTGAATGCAATCCCTGGCATTTGCAGGAAGCCATTTATTTATTTACTAGCCAAGTGTCCATTATGAATGACGGGTGGGGACAGAGCACCAGCACCCACCACCCTGTGCTGCCGCCGCTCTGTCTGGCTGTGCGCAACCTCCCCACTCCCCGCTCTGTGTTCGGCCCCGTACTCCCCCCCGCACCTCGGACCCACACCAGACCACTCATCACCCACCACACACCTGCCACACACACCACATCCACCCAGCCACATACCACACCCACCCACACAGCCACCTGCCTCACACACCCAGCTACACACCACTCATGCCACACCCAGTCACCCAGCACACACCCACCCAGACACCCACCCACCCAGCCAGATGCCACACCCACCCAGCCACACATCACACCCATGCACACACCCAGCTACATGCCACCACACACCACACACATGCATGCTCCCAGCCACATGTGCACACACCCAGCCACATGCCCCCAGCCACACGCCACACACTGCACACACCTGGTGTGGCCGGCTGCCCCATTCACTGTGAACTGTCGGGCTGGGGGGCAATCAGAGCCTGGTGGCTTGTGCAGGGGCATGGTGCGGGGAAGCTCAGGGGGGGATATGCTCCCCTCCCCTGGCTCCCCCACAGTGTGTGCAGCAGGGGAAGCCACCTGCCTCCACCTCTGGAGGAGCCGCCAGGCTCCCATGGCCCCAGGACACAGCCTGTCCAGGGCCCCATTCCCTCGACTATGCCCTGGGCAGGCCAGGTCATGCAGACAACTGAAGCCTGGTGGCTCCTCCAGGGGTGCGGCATGCAGCATGGGGGAGCATGTGCCACCCACTCCTTAGTTCCCCCATGGTGCACATTGGTGGGACTCACCCACCCATGTCTGTGCAGGAGCACTGGGCTCCAGGTGTCCCATGGCCCGGCCTGGCCAGTGTCCCGGGAAGGGCTGGGAGCAATCAGAGCCCAGTGGCTCATGCAGGGACATGGTTTTGGGGTGCTCGGAGGGAGCAGGGGGAAACATGCTCCCCTCCGTCAGCTCCCCCCGGTGCCAATAGCAGCGGAAGCTGCCTGGCCATGGCCCTAGAGGAGCCTCTGGACTCCCATTGTCCCAGGACCTGGGCCGGGCTGAGTGCAGCCCCCACCCCTGTCAGGAACAGCCCAGCATAGCCCCAGCCCCAGTCCCCCATGGCTCTTCCAGTGGTGGTGGTGGCTGCTGCAACCCCTCTCCCTGCTCCTCTACCTACTCCCTGCTCCCCTCCCTGCTGGCTGCTGTCAAGGGAAAGTGCAGTGCGGTGGCTCCCTGGCCTTCGACCACATTCGCTCACTCCCCTGAGCCCTGGCGCACAGTTGTGCCCAGGCCCCCTGGGCCACCCAATGGTACCCGCCCTCTGGGCAGTCCATGTGCAGTTGGCCCAGAGCATTATGGACAGACAGAGACACAGACAAAGCTTTTATTATATTGGAATTTATTTATGTGTTTCTTTCTTTCTTTCTTTATAAGCTGTCCTTCCCAACAAAGGCTCACCCTTTCAAACCTACATACACAACACCAAGACAGCATTGATATGCATTTTGGGCTTGGGTAGAGCAACAAAGAGATATCCCTTTGTTGGAAGGAAGGACAGCAGAATTGGAATCCATTTCTGGTAAAATCCCTGAAAAGCCAAGATAATCAGAAACGGGTTGTCACTTTCCGATTTCCCATTCTTTGACTATTTGGTATAAAATAAGACATGGGCTGTTGTGTTCCTCTCTAATCACTGTCTCCCTTCTCTTCTCCCCAGGGTTCACAGGGTTCAGGCTGGTGAACGGCAGCACACGGTGCTCGGGGAGAGTGGAGGTCCAGGTGCTCGGTGCCTGGGGCACCCTCTGCGACTCGCGCTGGGATTTATCCAATGCCAACGTCCTCTGTCGTCAGCTCGACTGTGGATTTGCAGTGTCAGCTCCAGGAGGAGGGCATTTTGGGAGAGGAACTGGGCCGGTCTGGAGAGACACATTCCACTGTAATGGGACTGAACCCCATTTATGGCACTGCCCGGTTACTGCCCTGGGAGTCCCTCAGTGTTTCCATGACCGTGATGTCAGTGTGATTTGCTCAGGTGAGGATAGAAACAGTGGCTCAGGCACCAAATAACACTGGTACAAGAATTTTCCACTCAGCCATTTTCCACTTCCCTCCCCTGCTTCATAGTGCAGGAATATCTAAGAGGACACTGCATATATATATATAGTCACTGCTTTTATATAGTCACTTCTGTTATGCTTTCTTAGTGCAATGGAGCAAGACACTATTACAGTGATAGTTATTACTTAGAGATGATCCCTAATTTATATGATTTGGTAATTAGGGCATGGTTTCTTAGTAAAATAGCTAGCCAGGTTAGTTACGTAGAGAGAAACATAGTCTACAAGGACTGCTTATTGTTCCAGAATATAATGTGTTGTGTAGTTCTTGTCATTCACTGTGTATATTGGACCTTATGATCACTACACCTATGTCATAGTTTTGTAGTCTGGGCCACTAGCATCCCCCTCCTCTGTTAGACCACTTCTGCATTCTCAGCAGAAAGGGCAAGAAATGTAGTGAATGGGGCAGAGCCGATGCATAGCCCTTCAGCAGCAGAAGAACCTTCCCCTCTACCACAAGAGTTACTCTGTCTTCACTGAATACTCCTGCTGCCTCCGAGTAACCCGATGGGAGTCAAGACACCCTCACTCCTTCAGGCAGTTGCCATGGTTCATTCAGCAGGTGGTATCTTAAATTATACTTCGTAATCTCGCACACGGCAGCTGACTGGAGCTGCTCAGAGCTACCAGAAGCATGCAGGTGAACATATCCCTTAGCATCTTGGTGGCCGTAGCTACTGTTTGCTGCTAGAATTTCTGGCAGCAGATGCAGAGGAGTGAAGCATAGTCTTAGACACTGAGACACCTTCAGTCAGCACCTTCAATCACCTGTTGGGATGCTTCCCAGCAGAAGTCAAAGCTATGGTATCTTCTCTCTACCTTCCTCAGCCTATGTTTCTATAATGGCAGGGAGACAGGGACTGCTACTGCTTTAATTAGGGTATCACTGAAAAGATGCCTGGGTCATCTGTTGGAAAGGGTTTCCCTTTTGCTGGAGCTACTCCCTTACCCCTGACAACAGAAGCTCTGCAAGGAGAAAGCAGAAGCTGCACCCATACCAGGGGTTTTGCCAGCAGAGCTACTTCAGGGAAAGGGTCTGATCTTTTCACACCCCTTGCCAAGAGAGCTCTGAGGGCTGACAAGCAAAAGTCCAGTGTTGTTCCTTGGCCTCAAGGACTGCACTTAATCGGAGGTCCTAGCTAACAACTCTCTGCCGGGGCTCTAGCCTTGAGTATAAACGTTCTCCTGAAGGGGTCTCCTAAAATCCTTGCAACAGCAGTTGTTCTTCTTACCACTGTAGTTCTCTGAGTATTTGATACCCTATGTAATTTCATGCACACATTCTGCATTTGATATAATGGAAACTAGAAAGTGATGTTCAATGTGTTTTCTCTCTCTCCTGAGGCCAGGTCGCTCTGAATCCCTCAGACTGTTGAATGGAGAGAGCCGGTGCGATGGGCGAGTCGAGATTTCCCTCGGTGGAACATGGAGCAGAGTCCTGGATGATCAATGGGACATGACTGATGCCAGCGTGGTGTGCAGGCAGCTCCAGTGTGGAGCTGCTGAGAAAGCCTATCACCCTGCAAAGTCTGAGCGCGGGACAGGTCCTGTGGGGTTTCGAAGTGTCCAGTGTGCTGGACACGAGTTTAATCTGATGCTCTGTAACACCTCCCTGTCTGAGACAATGCAGACTGGCATAGCTGAAGATGTTGGTGTTGTTTGCTCAGGTGACTTTCCCTGAAAATCCTACAAACACCTTCTTCTGTCAGGGGTACAGCCAGGATGTAAGCAGTCAGGGTCACAACCCAGGGGATCAGGAACAGACAGGTCAGGGAGCAAAGGACCGCAATTGTCATGGGTCAGGGGGGAGTCAGGGAGCTGAGGGCTGTAATGTGCCCAGATGTAGGCAGGTTTGAAACATGAGACCAGGGGTCAGGAACAGTAAGCAGGGATCCAGCCAGAGTCACTAGCCAGGAGGCCTGGAGCAGGCAGTTATAGCTTATGGGACTGGGATTACTACAGGCCGGGAGCTGGCTGTCAGAGGACAGGAGTCTGGCTTGGAACCAGGATCATGGTGGGTCAGGGAGTCAGCAAGACAGCCTGGGAGAACAGATTGTTTCTTTCCATTTTCTTTCTTTCCTTCCACCTCCTCCTCTTAGGTTAACCCTACTCTGTGGGCCATTTCCTGTAGGAGATCTCCCAAGGAATCTTGACTTGATGTTCCTGATTGTTTTTTTCTTTCCTTTTTTTTTTTTTTTGAGGTTCAAAGGTATCTTAAAGAGGAACCCTTTCTCTCCACAGAGATTGTATTGCCATAAACCTTCCCTTTGCTTTGCCATGTGCCCCACTTACCTGCACATTGAACGAATAAGCCAAGTGTGGGCTGCTGCTAGGTGTCCCAGCCTGCCACATTTAGGACAAACTCTTGGCATGCCATAATAGTATATAACACTGCGGTTAGCACCTGCTTCTACCAATGTGAGGAGGTTGTATACTCCTCCTGGACTCGAGGGGTTGTGGGGTCTGCTTTTAGAAGGGCTGGGGGCATCCAAGTGCCTCTCTATATCCTATTTTTATCCCCTATTTTACTAATCTTTCTTATTTCCTCAGAGTGCATCTTTACCTATATTCATAAGTCTGTTTCAGTGAATGTATTTTAATTTCTACCATTCTCTATGTATTATTTGGAGCCACACTAAAAACAGTGTACAGCAGTACTAGGTCACCCTTGGCTTCTTGAAAGCTGCCTAGAAATTTATGAGAGCCTTTTTGGCTCCTAAAACTCAGATCCTAGTCTAGTCCCAGAGGTATAACAATGAAGCAGTTTAGGTCCAATGGGCAGACTTTCAGTATCTTCTGAAGCACAGTTTGACTGATTTCCAGACTCATCATCTCCAATTTCCCAGTACCAGAGAGAAGCTCTGCTGTGGCACTTGTCCTCACAAGTGAGCATCGTTGATTCCTGCAGGTCCCTCCATTTTTTCTTCCCCTTCCCCTCTCCCACCAGGAAGGGCAGAAAGTGCCTCCACTGTTGCCATCAGTGTCACAGCCACAGTCACTGTCTCCTGCACTGTTGCCATTGCCATTATTACTATTGGTTCGGGGTCAGCTCCTACCTGCCATCCTGCCTGAAGGCCCAGCAGACAAAGGCCCAAGCGGTCAGGACTGACAGGGAGGCAACTGTCATATGGGCCAGTCTTGTGTGCTCTGAAAGAAGGGCTGCTAATAAGTAGCCAGTCAGACCCTTCCCCCTCTTGAGCTGGGGGCTGCTCGGCCTGCTTGCTGACCTAACTCCTGACATCCACAACTGAGCAGAAATATGACCATCCTAGAACTTGCC
>NW_028324796.1:0-33499 GCF_052110815.1 Crocodylus siamensis
ATAGGCCTTGCAGCCTCCAGGTCAATCCCAGGTAAGCGAATGTTGCCTTGCACACAACAGGTCAACCCCCTGCAAGCCTATGGGGCCCTGCAGGCCCCAGGTCAACACCAGGCAAGAGAAAGGGGCCTGGCCCAGGTGCAGGGGACACTCCTTGGAGGCTTAAACCCAGGTGGGGGAGGACTTGATGGAGGCTTAAGGCCGTGGCGGTTGTGCGGGTCCTGCATCCGCACTTCCGGTGGTTTTTTGGGAGTGAAGCTCAGAGCGGCAGCATATCCGGGGACCAGGTCAAGCCCAGGCATGCCTAGGGGGACTTTTGGAGCCCCGGTCAACCCCAGGCAAGCGAATGGGGCCTTGCAGACACCAGGTCAACCCCAGGTAAGCGAATGGGGCCTTGTAGCCACCAGGTGAACCCTAGGCAAGCGAATGGGGCCTGGCCCAGGTGCGGGGGACACTTGTTGGAGGCTTGAGCCTGGGTGCGGGGGGCACTTGCTGGAGGCTTAAGCCCCTGGCAGTTGTGCGGGTCCTGCGTGCGCACTCCCGGTGGTTTTTTGGGAGTGAAGCCCAGGGCGGTAGCGAGTCCGGGCACCAGGACAACCCCAGGCATGCCTAGGGGGACTTTTGGAGCCCAGGTCAACCCCAGGCAAGCGAATGGGGCCTTGCAGCCACCAGGTGAACCCCAGGCAAGCGAATGAGGCCTATCAGGCACCAAGGCAAACCCAGGGAAGGAAATGGGGCCCTGCAGGCCCCAGGTCAACCCCAGGCAATAGAAATGGGCGTGGCCCAGGTGGCTGGGGCACTCCTTGGAGGCTTAAGCCTGGGTGGGGGCGGCACTTGATTTAGGCTTAAGCCCTAGGGCAACCAGGTCAACCCCCTGCAAGCCTGTGGGGCCCTGCAGGCCCCAGGTCAACCCCAGGCAAGAGACTAGGGCCTGGCCCAGGTGTGGGGGGCACTCTTTGGAGGCTTAAGCCCGGGTTGAGGGGGCACTCCTTGGAGGCTTAAGCTCGGGTGGAGGGGGCACTCCTTGGAGGCTTAAGGCCCTGGTGGCTGTGCGGGTCCTGCGTCCGCACTCCCGGTGGTTTTTTGGGAGTGAAGCCCAGGGCGGAACCAAGTCCAGGCACCAGGACAATGCCAGGCATGCCTAGGGGGATTTTGGAGCCCAGGTCAACCCCAGGCAAGCGAATGGGGCCTTGCAGCCACCAGGTCAACCCCAGGCAAGCGAATGGGGCCTAGCAGGCACCAAGGCAAACCCAGGGAAGCAAATGGGGCCCTACAGGCCCCAGGTCAACCCCAGGCAAGAGACTAGGGCCTGGCCCAGGTGTGGGGGGCACTCCTTGGAGGCTTAAGCCCGGGTGGAGGGGTCACTCCTTGGAGGCTTAAGCCCGGGTGGAGGGGGCACTCCTTGGAGGCTTAAGGCCCTGGTGGCTGTGCGGGTCCTGCGTCCGCACTACCGGTGGTTTTTTGGGAATGAAGCCCAGGACGGAACCAAGTCCAGGCACCAGGACAACGCCAGGCATGCCTAGGGGGATTTTGGAGCCCAGGTCAACCCCAGGCAAGCGAATGGGGCCTTGCAGACACCAGCTCAACCCCAGGTAAGCGAATGGGGCCTTGTAGCCACCAGGTGAACCCTAGGCAAATGAATGGGGCCTGTCCCAGGTGGGGGGGGCACTTGGAGGCTTGTGCCTGGGTGCGGGCGGCACTTGATGGAGGCTTAAGCCCCTGGCGGTTGTGCGGGTCCTGCGTCTGCACTCCCGGTGGTTTTTTGGGAGTCAAGCCCAGGGCGGGAGCAAGTCCGGGCACCAGAACAACCCAGGCATGCCTAGGGGGACTTTTGGAGCCCAGGTCAACCCCAGGCAAGCGAATGGGGCCTTGCAGACACCAGGTCAACCCCAGGTAAGCGAATGGGGCCTTGTAGCCACCAGGTGAACCCTAGGCAAGCGAATGGGGCCTGGTCCAGGTGGGGGGGCACTTGGAGGCTTGTGCCTGGGTGCGGGGGGCACTTGATGGAGGCTTAAGCCCCTGGCGGTTGTGCGGGTCCTGCGTCCGCCCTCCGGTGGTTTTTTGGGAGTGAAGCCGAGGGCGGTAGCGAGTCCGGGCACCAGGACAACCCCAGGCATGCCTAGGGGGACTTTTGGAGCCCAGGTCAACCCCAGGCAAGCGAATGGGGCCTTGCAGCCACCAGGTCAACCCCAGGCAAGTGAATGGGGCCTAGCAGGCACCAAGGCAAACCCAGGGAAGCAAATGGGGCCCTGCAGGCCCCAGGTCAACCCCAGGCAACAGACTAGGGGCTGGCCCAGGTGTGGGGGGCACTCCTTGGAGGCTTAAGCCCGGGTGGAGGGGGCACTCCTTGGAGGCTTAAGGCCCTGGTGGTTGTGCGGGTCCCGCGTCCGCACTCCCGGTGGTTTTTTTGGGAGTGAAGCCAAGGGCGGAACCAAGTCCGGGCAGCAGGACAACGCGAGGCATGCCAAGGGGGATGTTGCAGCCCAGGTCAACCCCAGGCAAGCGAATGGGGCCTTGCAGCCACCAGGTCAACCCCAGGCAAGCGAATGAGGCCTAGCAGGCACCAAGGCAAACCCAGGGAAGCAAATGGGGCCCTGCAGGCCCCAGGTCAACCCCAGCCAATAGAACTGGGCGTGGCCCAGTTGGCTGGGGCACTCCTTGGAGGCTTAAGCCCGGGTGGGGGGGGCACTAGATATAGGCTTAAGCCCTAGGGCAACCAGGTCAACCCCCTGCAAGCCTATGGTGCCTTGCAGGCCCCAGGTCAACCCCAGGCAAGAGACTAGGGCCTGGCCCAGGTGTGGGGAGCACTCCTTGGAGGCTTAAGCCCGGGTGGAGGGGGCACTCCTTGGAGGCTTAAGCCCGGGTGGAGGGGGCACTCCTTGGAGGCTTAAGGCCCTGGTGGCTGTGCGTGTCCTGCGTCCGCACTCCCGGTGGTTTTTTGGGAGTGAAGCCCAGGACGGAACCAAGTCCAGGCACCAGGACAACCCCTGGCATGCCTAGGGGGACTTTTGGAGCCCAGGTCAACCCCAGGCAAGCGAATGGGGCCTTGCAGCCACCAGGTCAACCCCAGGCAAGCGAATGGGGCCTAGCAGGCACCAAGGCAAACCCAGGGAAGCAAATGGGGCCCTGCAGGCCCCAGGTCAACCCCAGGCAATAGACTAGGGCCTGGCCCAGGTGTGGGGGGCACTCCTTGGAGGCTTAAGCCCGGGTGGAGGGGGCACTCCTTGGAGGCTTAGAGGCCCTGGTGGTTGTGCGGGTCCCGCGTCCGCACTCCCGGTGGTTGTTTTGGGAGTGAAGCCAAGGGCGGAACCAAGTCCGGGCACCAGGAAAATGCGAGGCATGCCAGGGGGGATGTTGGAGCCCAGGTCTACCCCAGCCAAGCGAATGGGGCCTTGCAGCCACCAGGTCAACCCCAGGCAAGCGAATGGGGCCTAGCAGGCACCAAGGCAAACCCAGGTAGAGTGAGCGGGGCCTTGCATCCACCAAGTCGACCCCCTGCAAGCCTATGCGGCCCTGCAGCCACCAGGTCAACCCCAGGCAAGTGAATGGGGCCTGGCCCAGGTGTGGGGGGGGCACTCCTTGGAGGCTTAAGCTTGGGTGGGGGGGCACTTGATTGGGGCTTAAGCCCCTGGTGGTTTTGCGGGTCTTGCGTCCGCAGTCTTGGTGGTTTTTTGGGAGTGAAGCAAAGGGCGGAACCAAGTCCGGGCACCAGAACAACCCCAGGCATTCCTAGGGGGACTTTTGGAGCCCAGGTCAACCCCAGGCAAGCGAATGGGGCCTTGCAGACACCAGGTCAACCCCAGGTAAGCGAATGGGGCCTTGTAGCCACCAGGTGAACCCTAGGCAAATGAATGGGGCCTGGCCCAGGTGGGGGGGGCACTTGGAGGCTTGTGCCTGGGTGCGGGCGGCACTTGATGGAGGCTTAAGCCCCTGGCGGTTGTGCGGGTCCTGCGTCCGCACTCCCGGTGGTTTTTTGGGAGTCAAGCCCAGGGCGGGAGCAAGTCCGGGCGCCAGAACAACCCAGGCATGCCTAGGGGGACTTTTGGAGCCCAGGTAAAACCCAGGCAAGCGAATGGGGCCTGACCCCGGTGAGGGGGGCACTCCTTGGAGGCTTAAGCCCAGGTGGCGGGGGCACTTGATTTAGGCTTAAGCCCCTGGCTGTTGTGCTTGTCCTGCGTGCGCACTCCCAGTGGCTTTTTGGGAGTGAAGCCCAGGGCAGCAGCAAGTCCGGGCACCAGAACAACCCAGGCATCCCTAGGGGGACTTTGGAAGTCCAGGTCAACCCCAGGCAAGCGAATGGGCCTTGCAGCCTCCAGGTCAATCCCAGGTAAGCGAATGGGGCCTTGCACACAACAGGTCAACCCCCTGCAAGCCTATGGGGCCCTGCAGGCCCCAGGTCAACACCAGGCAAGAGAAAGGGGCCTGGCCCAGGTGCAGGGGACACTCCTTGAAGGCTTAAACCCAGGTGGGGGAGGACTTGATGGAGGCTTAAGGCCGTGGTGGTTGTGCGGGTCTTGCATCCGCACTTCCGGTGGTTTTTTGGGAGTGAAGCTCAGAGCGGCAGCATATCCGGGGACCAGGTCAAGCCCAGGCATGCCTAGGGGGACTTTTGGAGCCCCGGTCAACCCCAGGCAAGCGAATGGGGCGTTGCAGACACCAGGTCAACCCAAGCAAGCGAATGGGGCCTAGCAGGCACCAAGGCAAACCCAGGGAAGCGAATGGGGCCTAGCAGGCACCAAGGCAAACCCAGGGAAGCAAATGGGGCCCTGCAGGCCCCAGGTCAACCCCAGGCAAGAGACTAGGGCCTGGCCCAGGTGTGGGGGGCACTCCTTGGAGGCTTAAGCCCGGGTTGAGGGGGCACTCCTTGGAGGCTTAAGCTCGGGTGGAGGGGGCACTCCTTGGAGGCTTAAGGCCCTGGTGGCTGTGCGGGTCCTGCGTCCGCACTCCCGGTGGTTTGTTTTGGAGTAAAGCCCAGGGCGCAACCAAGTCCAGGCACCAGGACAACGCCAGGCATGCCTAGGGGGATTTTGGAGCCCAGGTCAACCCCAGGCAAGCGAATGGGGCCTTGCAGACACCAGGTGAACCCCAGGTAAGCGAATGGGGCCTTGTAGCCACCAGGTGAACCCTAGGCAAGCGAATGGGGCCTGGCCCAGGTGCGGGGGACACTTGTTGGAGGCTTGAGCCTGGGTGCGGGGGGCACTTGATGGAGGCTTAAGCCCCTGGAAGTTGTGCGGGTCCTGCGTCCGCACTCCCGGTGGTTTTTCGGGAGTGAAGCCGAGGGCGGTAGCAAGTCCGGGCACCAGGACAACCCCAGGCATGCCTAGGGGGACTTTGGAGCCCAGGTCAACCCCAGGCAAGCGAATGGGGCCTTGCAGACACCAGGTCAACCCCAGGTAAGCGAATGGGGCCTTGTAGCCACCAGGTGAACCCTAGGCAAGCGAATGGGGCCTGGCCCAGGTGCGGGGGACACTTGTTGGAGGCTTAAGCCTGAGTGCGGGGGGCACTTGATGGAGGCTTAAGCCCCTGGAAGTTGTGCGGGTCCTGCGTCCGCACTCCCGGTGGTTTTTTGGGAGTGAAGCCGAGGGCGGTAGCGAGTCCGGGCATCAGGACAACCCCAGGCATGCCTAGGGGGACTTTGGAGCCCAGGTCAAACCCAGGCAAGCGAATGGGGCCTTGCAGCCACCAGGTCAACCCCAGGCAAGCGAATGGGGCCTAGCCGGCACCAAGTCAAACCCAGGGAAGCAAATGGGGCCCTGCAGGCCCCAGGTCAACCCCAGGCAAGAGACTAGGGCCTGGCCCAGGTGTGGGGGGCACTCCTTGGAGGCTTAAGCCCGGGTTGAGGGGGCACTCCTTGGAGGCTTAAGCTCGGGTGGAGGGGGGCACTCCTTGGAGGCTTAAGGCCCTGGTGGCTGTGCGGGTCCTGCGTCCGCACTCCCGGTGGTTTTTTGGGAGTGAAGCCCAGGGCGGAACCAAGTCCAGGCACCAGGACAACGCCAGGCATGCCTAGGGGGATTTTGGAGCCCAGGTCAACCCCAGGCAAGCGAATGGGGCCTTGCAGCCACCAGGTCAACCCCCAGGCAAGCGAATGGGGCCTAGCAGGCACCAAGGCAAACCCAGGTAAGTGAGCGGGGCCTTCCATCCACCAGGTCGACCCCCTGCAAGCCTATGCGGCCCTGCAGCCACCAGGTCAACCCCAGGCAAGTGAATGGGGCCTGGCCCAGGTGTGCGGGGGGCACTCCTTGGAGGCTTAAGCTTGGGTGGGGGGGCACTTGATGGGGGCTTAAGCCCCTGGTGGTTTTGCGGGTCTTGCGTCCGCACTCCCGGTGGTTTTGTGGGAGTGAAGCCCAGGGCGGACCAAGTCCGGGCACCAGAACAACCCCAGGCGTTCCTAGGGGGACTTTTGGAGCCCAGGTCAACCCCAGGCAAGCGAATGGGGCCTTGCAGACACCAGCTCAACCCCAGGTAAGCGAATGGGGCCTTGTAGCCACCAGGTGAACCCTAGGCAAAAGAATGGGGCCTGGCCCAGGTGCGGGGGGCACTTGGAGGCTTGTGCCTGGGTGCGGGCGGCACTTGATGGAGGCTTAAGCCCCTGGCGGTTGTGCGGGTCCTGCGTCCGCACTCCCGGTGGTTTTTTGGGAGTCAAGCCCAGGGCGGGAGCAAGTCCGGGCGCCAGAACTACCCAGGCATGCCTAGGGGGACTTTTGGAGCCCAGGTAAAACCCAGGCAAGCGAATGGGGCCTTGCAGCCACCAGGTCAACCCCAGGCAAGCGAATGAGGCCTAGCAGGCACCAAGGCAAACCCAGGGAAGGAAATGGGGCCCTGCAGGCCCCAGGTCAACCCCAGCCAATAGAACTGGGCGTGGCCCAGTTGGCTGGGGCACTCCTTGGAGGCTTAAGCCCGGGTGGGGGGGGCACTAGATATAGGCTTAAGCCCTAGGGCAACCAGGTCAACCCCCTGCAAGCCTATGGTGCCCTGCAGGCCCCAGGTCAACCCCAGGCAAGAGACTAGGGCCTGGCCCAGGTGTGGGGGGCACTCCTTGGAGGCTTAAGCCCGGGTGGAGGGGGGCACTCCTTGGAGGCTTTAGCCCGGGTGGAGGGGGCACTCCTTGGAGGCTTAAGGCCCTGGTGGCTGTGCGGGTCCTGCGTCCGCACTCCCGGTGGTTTTTTGGGAGTCAAGCCAAGGGCGGGAACAAGTCCGGGCACCAGAACAACCCAGGCATGCCTAGGGGGACTTTTGGAGCCCAGGTAAACCCCAGGCAAGCGAATGGGGCCTTGTAGCCACCAGGTGAACCCTAGGCAAATGAATGGGGCTTGGCCCAGGTGGTGGGGGCACTTGGAGGCTTGTGCCTGGGTGCGGGGGGCACTTGATGGAGGCTTAAGCCCCTGGAAGTTGTGCGGGTCCTGCGTCCGCCCTCCCGGTGGTTTTTTGGGAGTGAAGTCCAGGGCGGGAGCAAGTCTGGGCACCAGAACAACCCAGGCATGCCTAGGGGGATTTTGGAGCCCAGGTCAACCCCAGGCAAGCGAATGGGGTCTTGCAGCCACCAGGTCAACCCCAGGCAAGCGAATGGGGCCTAGCAGGCACCAAGGCAAACTCAGGTAAGCCAGCGGGGCCTTGCATCCACCAGGTCGACCCCCTACAAGCCTATGCGGCCCTGCAGCCACCAGGTCAACCCCAGGCAAGTGAATGGGGCTGGCCCAGGGGTGGGGGGGGCATTCCTTGGAGGCTTAAGCTTGGGTGGGGGGGGCACTTGATGGGGGCTTAAGCCCCTGGTGGTTTTGCGGGTCTTGCGTCCGCAGTCCCGGTGGTTTTTTGGGAGTGAAGCCCAGGGCGGAACCAAGTCCAGGCACCAGGACAACGCCAGGCATGCCAGGGGGGATGTTGGAGCCCAGGTCAACCCCAGGCAAGCGAATGGGGCCTTGCAGCCACCAGGTCAACCCCAGGCAAGCGAATGGGGCCTTGCAGACACCAGCTCAACCCCAGGTAAGCGAATGGGGCCTTGTAGCCACCAGGTGAACCCTAGGCAAATGAATGGGGCCTGGCCCAGGTGGGGGAGGCACTTGGAGGCTTGTGCCTGGGTGCGGGCGGCACTTGATGGAGGCTTAAGCCCCTGGCTGTTGTGCGGGTCATGCGTCCGCACTCCCGGTGGTTTTTTGGGAGTGAAGCCCAGGGCGGGAGCAAGTCCGGGCACCAGAACAACCCAGGCATGCCTAGGGGGACTTTTGGAGCCCAGGTAAACCCCAGGCAAGCGAATGGGGCCTGACCCCGGTGAGGGGGGCACTCCTTGGAGGCTTAAGCCCAGGTGGCGGCGGCACTTGATTTAGGCTTAAGCCCCTGGCTGTTGTGCTTGTCCTGCGTGCGCACTCCCAGTGGCTTTTTGGGAGTGAAGCCCAGGGCAGCAGCAAGTCCGGGCACCAGAACAACCCAGGCATGCCTAGGGGGACTTTGGAAGTCCAGGTCAACCCCAGGCAAGCGAATGGGCCTTGCAGCCTCCAGGTCAATCCCAGGTAAGCGAAGGGGGCCTTGCACACAACAGGTCAACCCCCTGCAAGCCTATGGGGCCCTGCAGGCCCCAGGTCAACACCAGGCAAGAGAAAGGGGCCTGGCCCAGGTGCAGGGGACACTACTTGGAGGCTTAAACCCAGGTGGGGGAGGACTTGATGGAGGCTTAAGGCCGTGGTGGTTGTGCGGGTCTTGCATCCGCACTTCCGGTGGTTTTTTGGGAGTGAAGCTCAGAGCGGCAGCATATCCGGGGACCAGGTCAAGGCCAGGCATGCCTAGGGGGACTTTTGGAGCCCCGGTCAACCCCAGGCAAGCGAATGGGGCCTTGTAGCCACCAGGTGAACCCTAGGCAAGCGAATGGGGCCTGCCCAGGTGCGGGGGGCACTTGTTGGAGGCTTGAGCCTGGGTGCGGGGGGCACTTGATGGAGGCTTAAGCCCCTGGCAGTTGTGCGGGTCCTGCGTGCGCACTCCCGGTGGTTTTTTGGGAGTGAAGCCAAGGGCGGTAGCGAGTCCGGGCACCAGGACAACCCCAGGCATGCCTAGGGGGACTTTTGGAGCCCAGGTCAACCCCAGGCAAGCGAATGGGGCCTTGCAACCACCAGGTCAACCCCAGGCAAGCGAATGAGGCCTAGCAGGCACCAAGGCAAACCCAGGGAAGCAAATGGGGCCCTGCAGGCCCCAGGTCAACCCCAGGCAATAGAACTGGGCGTGGCCCAGGTGGCTGGGGCACTCCTTGGAGGCTTAAGCCCGGGTGGGGGCGGCACTTGATTTACGCTTAAGCCCTAGGGCAACCAGGTCATCCCCCTGCAAGCCTATGGGGCCCTGCAGGCCCCAGGTCAACCCCAGGCAAGACACTAGGGCCTGGCCCAGGTGTGGGGGGCACTCCTTGCAGGCTTAAGCCCGGGTTGAGGGGGGCACTCCTTGGAGGCTTAAGCCCGGGTGGAGGGGGCACTCCTTGGAGGCTTAAGGCCCTGGTGGCTGTGCGGGTCCTGCGTCCGCACTCCCGGTGGTTTTTTGGGAGTGAAGCCCAGGGCGGAACCAAGTCCAGGCACCAGGTCAAGCCCAGGCATGCCTAGGGGGACTTTTGGAGCCCCGGTCAACCCCAGGCAAGCGAATGGGGCCTAGCAGGCACCAAGGCAAACCCAGGGAAGCAAATGGGGCCCTGCAGGCCCCAGGTCAACCCCAGGCAAGAGACTAGGGCCTGGCCCAGGTGTGGGGGGCACTCCTTGGAGGCTTAAGCCCGGGTGGATGGGGCACTCCTTGGAGGCTTAAGGCCCTGGTGGTTGTGCGGGTCCCGCGTCCGCACTCCCGGTGGTTGTTTTGGGAGTGAAGCCGAGGGCGGAACCAATTCCGGGCACCAGGACAACGCGAGGCATGCCAGGGGGGATGTTGGAGCCCAGGTCAACCCCAGGCAGGCGAATGGGGTCTTGCAGCCACCAGGTCAACCCCAGGCAAGCGAATGGGGCCTAGCAGGCACCAAGGCAAACCCAGGTAAGTGAGCGGGGCCTTGCATCCACCAAGTCGACCCCCTGCAAGCCTATGCGGCCCTGCAGCCACCAGGTCAACCCCAGGCAAGTGAATGGGGCCTGGCCCAGGTGTGGGGGGGGCACTCATTGGAGGCTTAAGCTTTTGTGGGGGGGCACTTGATGGGGGCTTAAGCCCCTGGTGGTTTTGCGGGTCTTGCGTCCGCACTCCCGGTGGTTTTGTGGGAGTGAAGCCCAGGGCGGAACAAAGTCCGGGCACCAGAACAACCCCAGGCATTCCTAGGGGGACTTTTGGAGGCCAGGTCAACCCCAGGCAAGCGAATGGGGCCTTGCAGACACGAGCTCAACCCCAGGTAAGCGAATGGGGCCTTGTAGCCACCAGGTGAACCCTAGGCAAATGAATGGGACCTGGCCCAGGTGCGGGGGGCACTTGTTGGAGGCTTGTGCCTGGGTGCGGGGGGGCACTTGATGGAGGCTTAAGCCCCTGGCGGTTGTGCGGGTCCTGCATCTGCACTCCCGGTGGTTTTTTGGGAGTCAAGCCAAGGGCGGGAACAAGTCCGGGCACCAGAACAACCCAGGCATGCCTAGGGGGACTTTTGGAGCCCAGGTAAACCCCAGGCAAGCGAATGGGGCCTTGTAGCCACCAGGTGAACCCTAGGCAAATGAATGGGGCCTGGCCCGGGTGGGGGGGGCACTTGGAGGCTTGTGCCTGGGTGCGGGGGGCACTTGGAGGCTTGTGCCTGGGTGCGGGGGGCACTTGATGGAGGCTTAAGAACCTGGCGGTTGTGCGGGTCCTGCGTCCGCCCTCCCGGTGGTTTTTTGGGAGTCAAGCCCAGGGCGGGAGCAAGTCCGGGCACCAGAACAACCCAGGCATGCCTAGGGGGATTTTGGAGCCCAGGTCAACCCCAGGCAAGCGAATGGGGCCTTGCAGCCACCAGGTCAACCCCAGGCAAGCGAAAGGGGCCTAGCAGGCACCAAGGCAAACCCAGGTAAGCGAGCGGGGCCTTGCATCCACCAGGTCGACCCCCGGCAAGCCTATGCGGCCCTGCAGCCACCAGGTCAACCCCAGGCAAGTGAATGGGGCCTGGCCCAGGTGTGGGGGGGGCATTCCTTGGAGGCTTAAGCTTGGGTGGGGGGGCACTTGATGGGGGCTTAAGCCCCTGGTGGTTTTGCGGGTCTTGCCTCCGCACTCCCGGTGGTTTTGTGGGAGTGAAGCCCAGGGCGGAACCAATCCGGGCACCAGAACAACCCAGGCATGCCTAGGGGGACTTTTGGAGCCCAGGTCAACCCCAGGCAAGCGAATGGGGCCTTGCAGACATCAGGTCAACCCCAGGTAAGTGAATGGGGCCTTGTAGCCACCAGGTGAACCCTAGGCAAATGAATGGGGCCTGGCCCAGGTGGGGGGGCACTTGGAAGCTTGTGCCTGGGTGCGGGGGGCACTTGATGGAGGCTTAAGCCCCTGGCGGTTGTGCGGGTCATGCGTCCGCACTCCCGGTGGTTTTTTGGGAGTGAAGCCCAGGGCGGGAGCAAGTCCGGGCACCAGAACAACCCAGGCATGCCTAGGGGGACTTTTGGAGCCCAAGTAAACCCCAGGCAAGTGAATGGGGCCTGACCCCCGGTGAGGGGGACACTCCTTGGAGGCTTAAGCCCAGGTGGCGGGGGCACATGATTTAGGCTTAAACCCCTGGCTGTTGTGCTTGTCCTGCGTGCGCACTCCCAGTGGCTTTTTGGGAGTGAAGCCCAGGGCAGCAGCAAGTCCGGGCACCAGAACAACCCAGGCATGCCTAGGGGGACTTTGGAAGTCCAGGTCAACCCCAGGAAAGTGAATGGGTCTTGCAGCCTCCAGGTCAATCCCAGGTAAGCGAATGGGGCCTTGCACACAACAGGTCAACCCCCTGCAAGCCTATGGGGCCCTGCAGGCCCCAGGTCAACACCAGGCAAGAGAAAGGGGCCTGGCCCAGGTGCAGGGGACACTCCTTGGAGGCTTAAACCCAGGTGGGGGAGGATTTGATGGAGGCTTAAGGCCGTGGCGGTTGTGCGGGTCCTGCATCAGCACTTCCGGTGGTTTTTTGGGAGTGAAGCTCAGAGCGGCAGCATATCCGGGGACCAGGTCAAGCCAGGCATGCCTAGGGGGACTTTTGGAGCCCCGGTCAACCCCAGGGAAGCGAATGGGGCCTTGCAGACACCAGGTGAACCCCAGGTAAGCGAATGGGGCCTTGTAGCCACCAGGTCAACCCTAGGCAAACGAATGGGGCCTGGCCCAGGTGCGGGGGGGCACTTGTTGGAGGCTTGAGCCTGGGTGTGGGGGGCACTTGATGGAGGCTTAAGCCCCTGGCAGTTGTGCGGGTCCTGCGTCCGCACTCCCGGTGGTTTTTTGGGAGTGAAGCCCAGGGCGGTAGCGAGTCCGGGCACCAGGACAACCCCAGGCATGCCTAGGGGGACTTTTGGAGCCCAGGTCAACCCCAGGCAAGCGAATGGGGCCTTGCAGCCACCAGGTCAACCCCATGCAAGCGAATGAGGCCTAGCAGGCACCAAGGCAAACCCAGGGAAGCAAATGGGGCCCTGCAGGCCCCAGGTCAACCCCAGGCAATAGAACTGGGCGTGGCCCAGGTGGCTGGGGCACTCCTTGGAGGCTTAAGCCCGGGTGGGGGCGGCACTTGATTTAGGCTTAAGCCCTAGGGCAACCAGGTCAACCCCCTGCAAGCCTATGGGGCCCTGCAGGCCCCAGGTCAACCCCAGGCAAGAGACTAGGGCCTGGCCCAGGTGTGGGGGGCACTCCTTGGAGGCTTAAGCCCGGGTTGAGGGGGCACTCCTTGGAGGCTTAAGCTCGGGTGGAGGGGGCACTCCTTGGAGGCTTAAGGCCCTGGTGGCTGTGCGGGTCCTGCGTCCGCACTCCCGGTGGTTTTTTCGGAGTGAAGCCAGGGGCGGAACCAAGTCCAGGCACCAGGACAACGCCAGGCATGCCTAGGGGGATTTTGGAGCCCAGGTCAACCCCAGGCAAGCGAATGGGGCCTTGCAGCCACCAGGTCAACCCCCGGCAAGCGAATGGGGCCTAGCAGGCACCAAGGCAAACCCAGGTAAGTGAGCGGGGCCTTGCATCCACCGGGTCGACCCCCTGCAAGCCTATGCGGCCCTGCAGCCACCAGGTCAACCCCAGGCAAGTGAATGGGGCCTGGCCCAGGTGCGGGGTGGCACTCCTTGGAGGCTTAAGCTTGGGTGGGGGGGCACTTGATGGGGGCTTAAGCCCCTGGTGGTTTTGCGGGTTTTGCGTCCGCAGTCCCGGTGGTTTTGTGGGAGTGAAGCCCAGGGCGGAACCAAGTCCGGGCACCCGAACAACCCCAGGCATTCCTAGGGGGACTTTTGGAGCCCAGGTCAACCCCAGGCAAGCGAATGGGGCCTTGCAGACACCAGCTCAACCCCAGGTAAGCGAATGGGGCCTTGTAGCCACCAGGTGAACCCTAGGCAAATGAATGGGGCCTGGCCCAGGTGGGGGGGGCACTTGGAGGCTTGTGCCTGGGTGCGGGCGGCACTTGATGGAGGCTTAAGCCCCTGGCGGTTGTGCGGGTCCTGCGTCCGCACTCCCGGTTGTTTTTTGGGAGTCAAGGCCAGGGCGGGAGCAAGTCCGGGCACCAGAACAACCCAGGCATGCCTAGGGGGACTTTTGGAGCCCAGGTAAACCCCAGGCAAGCGAATGGGGCCTGACCCCGGTGAGGGGGGCACTCCTTGGAGGCTTAAGCCCAGGTGGCGGGGGCACTTGATTTAGGCTTAAGCCCCTGGCTGTTGTGCTTGTCCTGCGTGCGCACTCCCAGTGGCTTTTTGGGAGTGAAGCCCAGGGCAGCAGCAAGTCCGGGCACCAGAACAACCCAGGCATGCTTAGGGGGGACTTTGGAAGTCCAGGTCAACCCCAGGCAAGCGAATGGGCCTTGCAGCCTCCAGGTCAATCCCAGGTAAGCGAATGGGGCCTTGCACACAACAGGTCAACCCCCTGCAAGCCTATGGGGCCCTGCAGGCCCCAGGTCAACACCAGGCAAGAGAAAGGGGCCTGGCCCAGGTGCAGGGGACACTCCTTGGAGGCTTAAACCCAGGTGGGGGAGGACTTGATGGAGGCTTAAGGCCGTGGCGGTTGTGCGGGTCCTGCATCCGCACTTCCGGTGGTTTTTTTTTGGAGTGAAGCTCAGAGCGGCAGCATATCCGGGGACCAGGTCAAGCCCAGGCATGCCTAGGGGGACTTTTGGAGCCCCAGTCAACCCCAGGCAAGAGAATGGGGCCTGGCCCAGGTGTGGGGGGCACTCCTTGGAGGCTTAAGCTTGTGTGGGGGGGCACTTGATGGAGGCTTAAGCCCCTGGTTGTTTTGCGGGTCCTGCCTCCACACTCCCGGTGGTTTTCTGGGAGTGAAGCCCAGGGCGGGACCAAGTCCGGGCACCAGGACAACGCGAGGCATGCCTAGGGGGATGTTGGAGCTCAGGTCAACCCCAGGCAAGCGAATGGGGCCGTGCAGCCACCAGGTCAACCCCAGGCAAGCGAATGGGGCCTTGCATTCACCAGGTCGACCCCCTGCAAGCCTATGCGGCCCTGCAGCCACCAGGTCAACCCCAGGCAAGTGAATGGGGCCTGGCCCAGGTGTGGGGGGGCATACCTTGGAGGCTTAAGCATGGGTGGGGGGGCACTTGATGGGGGCTTAAACCCCTGGTGGTTTTGCGGGTCTTGCGTCCGCACTCCCGGTGGTTTTGTGGGAGTGAAGCCCAGGGAGGAACCAAGTCCGGGCACCAGAACAACCCCAGGCATTCCTAGGGGGACTTTTGGAGCCCAGATCAACCCCAGGCAAGCGAATGGGGCCTTGCAGACACCAGGTCAACCCCAGGTAAGCGAATGGGGCCTTGTAGCCACCAGGTGAACCCTAGGCAAGCGAATGGGGCCTGGCCCAGGTGCGGGGGACACTTGTTGGAGGCTTGAGCCTGGGTGCGGGGGGCACTTGATGGAGGCTTAAGCCCCTGGCAGTTGTGCGGGTCCTGCGTCCGCACTCCCGGTGGTTTTTTGGGAGTGAAGCCCAGGGCGGGTAGCGAGTCCGGGCACCAGGACAACCCCAGGCATGCCTAGGGGGACTTTTGGAGCCCAGGTGAACCCCAGGCAAGCGAATGGGGCCTTGCAGCCACCAGGTCAACCCCAGGCAAGCGAATGGGGCCTTGAATTCAGCAGGTCGACCCCCTGCAAGCCTATGCGGCCCTGCAGCCACCAGGTCAACCCCAGGCAAGTGAATGGGGCCTGGCCTAGGTGTGGGGGGGGGCACTCCTTGGAGCCTTTAGCTTGTGTGGGGGGGCACTTGATGGAGGCTTAAGCCCCAGGTGGTTTTGCGGGTCCTGCCTCCACACTCCCGGTGGTTTTCTGGGAGTGAAGCCCAGGGCGGGACCAAGTCCGGGCACCAGGACAACGCGAGGCATGCCTAGGGGGATGTTGGAGCCCAGGTCAACCCCAGGCAAGCGAATGGGGCCTTGCAGCCACCAGGTCAACCCCAGGCAAGCGAATGGGGCCTTGCATTCACCAGGTCGACCCCCTGCAAGCCTATGCGGCCCTGCAGCCACCAGGTCAACCCCAGGCAAGTGAATGGGGCCTGGCCCAGGTGTGGGGGGGAATTCCTTGGAGGCTTAAGCTTGGGTGGGGGGGCACTTGATGGGGGCTTAAGCCCCTGGTGGTTTTGCGGGTCTTGCGTCCGCACTCCCGGTGGTTTTTTGCGAGAGAAGCTCAGAGCGGCAGCATATCCGGGGACCAGGTCAAGCCCAGGCATGCCTAGGGGGACTTTTGGAGCCCCGGTCAACCCCAGGTAAGCGAATGGGGCCTTGCAGACCCCAGGTCAACCCCAGGTAAGCGAATGGGGCCTTGAAGCAACCAGGTGAACCCTAGGCAAGCGAATGGGGCCTGGCCCAGGTGCAGGGGGCACTTGTTGGAGGCTTGAGCCTGGGTGCGGGGGGCACTTGATGGAGGCTTAAGCCCCTGGCAGTTGTGCGGGTCCTGCGTCCGCACTCCCGGTGGTTTTTTGGGAGTGAAGCCCAGGGCGGTAGCGAGTCCAGGCACTAGGACAACCCCAGGCATGCCTAGGGGGACTTTTGAAGCCCAGGTGAACCCCAGGCAAGCGAATGGGGCCTTGCAGCCACCAGGTCAAGCCCAGGCAAGCGAATGGGGCCTAGCAGGCACCAAGGCAAACCCAGGGAAGCAAATGGGGTCCTGCAGGCCCCAGGTCAACCCCAGGCAATAGAACTGGGCGTGGGCCAGGTGGGTGGGGCACTCCTTGGAGGCTTAAGCCCGGGTGGGGGGGGCACTTGATTTGGCTTAAGCCCTGGGGCAACCAGGTCAACCCTCTGCAAGCCTATGGGGCCCTTCAGGGCCCAGGTCAACCCCAGGCAAGAGACTAGGGCCTGGCCCAGGTGTGGGGGGCACTCCTTGGAGGCTTAAGCCCGGGTGGAGGGGGCAGTCCTTGGAGGCTTAAGCCCGGGTGGAGGGGGCACTCCTTGGAGGCTTAAGCCCGGGTGGAGGGGGCACTCCTTGGAGGCTTAAGGCCCTGGTGGCTGTGCGGGTCCCGCGTCCGCACTCCCGGTGGTTTTTTGGGGTGAATCCCAGGGTGGAACCAAGTCCGGGCACCAGAACAACCCAGGCATGCCTAGGGGGACTTTTGGAGCCCAGGTAAACCCCAGGCAAGCGAATGGGGCCTGACCCCGGTGAGGGGGGCACTCCTTGGAGGCTTAAAGCCCAGGTGGCGGGGGCACTTGATTTAGGCTTAAGCCCCTGGCTGTTGTGCTTGTCCTGCGTGCGCACTCCCAGTGGCTTTTTGGGAGTGAAGCCCAGGGCAGAAGCAAGTCCGGGCACCAGAACAACCCAGGCATGCCTAGGGGGACTTTGGAAGTCCAGGTCAACCCCAGGCAAGCGAATGGCCCTTGCAGCCTCCAGGTCAATCCCAGGTAAGCGAACGGGGCCTTGCACACAACAGATCAACCCCCTGCAAGCCTATGGGGCCCTGCAGGCCCCAGGTCAACACCAGGCAAGAGAAAGGGGCCTGGCCCAGGTGCAGGGGACACTCCTTGGAGGCTTAAACCCAGGTGGGGGAGGACTTGATGGAGACTTAAGGCCGTGGTGGTTGTGCGTGTCCTGCATCCGCACTTCCGGTGGTTTTTTGGGAGAGAAGCTCAGAGCGGCAGCATATCCGGGGACCAGGTCAAGCCCAGGCATGCCTAGGGGGACTTTTGGAGCCCCGGTCAACCCCAGGCAAGGGAATGGGGCCTTGCAGCCTCCAGGTCAATCCCAGGCAAGCGAATGGGGCCTTGCATTCACCAAGTCGACCCCCTGCAAGCCTATGCGGCCCTGCAGCCACTAGGTCAACCCCAGGCAAGTGAATGGGGCCTGGCCCAGGTGTGGGGGGGGCACTCCTTGGAGGCTTAAGCTTGGGTGGGGGGGCACTTGATGGGGGCTTAAGCCCCTGGTGGTTTTGCGGGTCTTGCGTACGCACTCCCGGTGGTTTTGTGGGAGTGAAGCCCAGGGCGGAACCAAGTCCGGGCACCAGAACAACCCCAGGCATTCCTAGGGGGACTTTTGGAGCCCAGGTCAACCCCAGGCAAGCGAATGGGGCCTTGCAGACATCAGGTCAACCCCAGGTAAGCGAATGGGGCCTTGTAGCCACCAGGTTAACCCTAGGCAAATGAATGGGGCCTGGCCCAGGTGGGGGGGGCACTTGGAGGCTTGTGCCTGGGTGCGGGGGGCACTTGATGGAGGCTTAAGCCCCTGGCGGTTGTGCGGCTCCTGCGTCCGCACTCCCGGTGGTTTTTTGGGAGTCAAGCCCAGGGCGGGAGCAAGTCCGGGCACCAGAACAACCCAGGCATGCCTAGGGGGACTTTTGCAGCCCAAGTAAACCCCAGGCAAGTGAATGGGGCCTGACCCCGGTGAGGGGGGCACTCCTTGGAGGTTTAAGGCCAGGTGGCGGGGGCACTTGATTTAGGCTTAAGCCCCTGGCTGTTGTGCTTGTCCTGCGTGCGCACTCCCAGTGGCTTTTTGGGAGTGAAGCCCAGGGCGGTAGCGAGTCCGGGCACCAGGACAACCCCAGGCATGCCTAGGGGGACTTTTGGAGCCCAGGTCAACCCCAGGCAAGCGAATGGGGCCTTGCAGCCACCAGGTCAACCCCAGGCAAGAGAATGGGGCCTAGCAGGCACCAAGGCAAACCCAGGGAAGCAAATGGGGCCCTGCAGGCCCCAGGTCAACCCCAGGCAATAGAACTGGGCGTGGCCCAGGTGGGTGGGGCACTCCTTGGAGGCTTAAGCCCGGGTGGGGGGGGCACTTGATATAGGCTTAAGCCCTGGGGCAACCAGGTCAACCCCCTGCAAGCCTATGGGGCCCTGCAGGGCCCAGGTCAACCCCAGGCAAGAGACTAGGGCCTGGCCCAGGTGTGGGGGGCACTCCTTGGAGGCTTAAGCCCGGGTGGAGGGGGCACTCCTTGGAGGCTTAAGCCCGGGTGGAGGGGGCACTCCTTGGAGGCTTAAGGCCCTGGTGGTTGTGCGGGTCCCGCGTCCGCACTTCCGGTGGTTTTTTGGGAGGTTAGCCCAGGGCGGAACCAATTCTGGGCACCAGGACAACGCGAGGCATGCCTAGGGGGATGTTGGAGCCCAGGTCAACCCCAGGCAAGCGAATGGGGCCTTGCAGCCACCAGGTCAACCCCAGGTAAGCGAGCGGGGCCTTGCATCCACCAGGTCGACCCCCTGCAAGCCTATGCAGCCCTGCAGCCACCAGGTCAACCCCAGGCAAGTGAATGGGGCCTGGCCCAGGTGGGGGGGGGGCACTCCTTGGAGGCTTAAGCTTGGGTGGGGGGGCACTTGATGGGGGCTTAGAGCCCCTGGTGGTTTTGCGGGTCCCGCGTCCGCACTCCCGGTGGTTTTTTGGGAGTGAAGCCCAGGGCGGAACCAAGTCCGGGCACCAGGACAACGCGAGGCATGCCTAGGGGGATGTTGGAGCCCAGGTCAACCCCAGGCAAGCGAATGGGGCCTTTCAGCCACCAGGCCACCCCCGGCAAGCGAATGGGGCCTAGCAGGCACCAAGGCAAACCCAGGTAAGTGAGCGGGGCCTTGCATCCACCGGGTCGACCCCCTGCAAGCGTATGCGGCCCTGCAGCCACCAGGTCAACCCCAGGCAAGTGAATGGGGCCTGGCCCAGGTGTGGGGGGGGCACTCCTTGGAGGCTTAAGCTTGGGTGGGGGGGCACTTGATGGGGGCTTCAGCCCCTGGTGGTTTTGCGGGTCTTGCGTCCGCAGTCCCGGTGGTTTTGTGGGAGTGAAGCCCAGGGCGGAACCAAGTCCGGGCAGCAGAACAACCCCAGGCATGCCTAGGGGGACTTTTGGAGCCCAGGTAAAGCCCAGGCAAGCGAATGGGGCCTGACCCCGGTGAGGGGGGCACTCCTTGGAGGCTTAAGCCCAGGTGGCGGGGGCACTTGATTTAGGCTTAAGCCCCTGGCTGTTGTGCTTGTCCTGCGTGCGCACTCCCAGTGGCTTTTTGGGAGTGAAGCCCAGGGCAGCAGCAAGTCCGGGCACCAGAACAAGCCAGGCATGCCTAGGGGGACTTTGGAAGTCCAGGTCAACCCCAGGCAAGCGAATGGGCCTTGCAGCCTCCAGGTCAACCCCAGGCAAGCGAATGGGGCCTAGCAGGCACCAAGGCAAACCCAGGGAAGCAAATGGGGCCCTGCAGGCCCCAGGTCAACCCCAGGCAATAGAACTGGGAGTGGCCCAGGTGGGTGGGGCACTCCTTGGAGGCTTAAGCCCGGGTGGGGGGGGCTCTTGATTTAGGCTTAAGCCCTAGGGCAACCAGGTCAACCCCCTGCAAGCCTATGGGGCCCTGCAGACCCCAGGTCAACCCCAGGCAAGAGACTAGGGCCTGGCCCAGGTGTGGGTGGCACTCCTTGGAGGCTTAAGCCCGGGTGGAGGGGGCACTCCTTGGAGGCTTAAGGCCCTGGTGGTTGTGCGGGTCCCGCGTCCGCACTCCCGGTGGTTTTTTGGGAGTGAAGCCCAGGGCGGAACCAAGTCCGGGCACCAGGACAACGCCAGGCATGCCTAGGGGGATGTTGGAGCCCAGGTCAACCCCAGGCAAGCGAATGGGGCCTTGCAGCCACCAGGTCAACCCCAGGCAAGTGAATGGGGCCTGGCCCAGGTGTGGTGGGGGCATTCCTTGGAGGCTTAAGCTTGGGTGGGGGGGCACTTGATGGGGGCTTAAGCCCCTGGTGGTTTTGCGGGTCTTGCGTCCGCACTCCTGGTGGTTTTTTGGGAGAGAAGCTCAGAGCGGCAGCATATCCGGGGACCAGGTCAAGCCCAGGCATGCCTAGGGGGACTTTTGGAGGCCCGGTCAACCCCAGGGAAGCGAATGGGGCCTTGCAGACACCAGGTCAACCCCAGGTAAGCGAACGGGGCCTTGCAGCCACCAGGTCAACCCCAGGAAAGCAATGAGGCCTAGCAGGAACCAAGGCAAACCCAGGGAAGGAAATGGGGCCCTGCAGGCCCCAGGTCAACCCCAGGCAATAGAACTGGGCGTGGCCCAGGTGGCTGGGGCACTCCTTGGAGGCTTATAGCCCGGGTGGGGGCGGCACTTGATTTAGGCTTAAGCCCTAGGGCAACCAGGTCAACCCCCTGGAAGCCTATGGGGCCCTGCAGGCCCCAGGTCAACCCCCGGCAAGCGAATGGCGCCTAGCAGGCACCAAGGCAAACCCAGGTAAGTGAGCGGGGTCTTGCATCTACCGGGTCGACCCCCTGCAAGCCTATGCGGCCCTGCAGCCACCAGGTCAACCCCAGGCAAGTGAATGGGGCCTGGCCCAGGTGTGGGGGGGGCACTCCTTGGAGGCTTAAGCTTGGGTGGGGGGGCACTTGATGGGGGCTTAAGCCCCTGGTGGTTTTGCGGGTCTTGCGTCCGCAGTCCCGGTGGTTTTGTGGGAGTGAAGCCCAGGGCGGAACCAAGTCCGGGCACCAGAACAACCCCAGGCATTCCTAGGGGGACTTTTGGAGCCCCGGTCAACCCCAGGCAAGCGAATGGGGCCTTGCAGACACCAGGTCAACCCCAGGTAAGCGAATGGGGCCTTGTAGCCACCAGGTGAACCCTAGGCAAATGAATGTGGCCTGGCCCAGGTGGGGGGGGGCACTTGGAGGCTTGTGCCTGGGTGCGGGGGGCACTTGATGGAGGCTTAAGCCCCTGGCGGTTGTGCGGGTCCTGCGTCCGCACTCCCGGTGGTTTTTTGGGAGTGAAGCCCAGGGCGGGAGCAAGTCCGGGCACCAGAAAAACCCAGGCATGCCTAGGGGGACTTTTGGAGCCCAGGTAAACCCCAGGCAAGCGAATGGGGCCTGGCCCAGGTGCGGGGGACACTTGTTGGAGGCTTGAGCCTGGGTGCGGGGGGCACTTGATGGAGGCTTAAGCCCCTGGCAGTTGTGCGGGTCCTGCGTCCGCACTCCCGGTGGTTTTTTGGGAGTGAAGCCCAGGGCGGTAGCGAGTCCGGGCCCCAGGTCAACCCCAGGCAATAGAACTGGGAGTGGCCCAGGTGGCTGGGGCACTCCTTGGAGGCTTAAGCCCGGGTGGGGGGGGCACTTGATTTAGGCTTAAGCCCTAGGGCAACCAGGTCAACCCCCTGCAAGCCTATGGGGCCCTGCAGGCCCCAGGTCAACCCCAGGCAAGAGACTAGGGCCTGGCCCAGGTGTGGGGGGGCACTCCTTGGAGGCTTAAGCCTGGGTGGAGGGGGCACTCCTTGGAGGCTTAAGGCCGGGTGGAGGGGGCACTTCTTGGAGGCTTAAGGCCCTGGTGGTTGTGCGGGTCCCGCGTCCGCACTCCCGGTGGTTTTTTGGGAGTGAAGCCCAGGGCGGAACCAAGTCCGGGCACCAGGACAACGCGAGGCATGCCTAGGGGGATGTTGGAGCCCAGGTCAACCCCAGGCAAGCGAATGGGGCCTTGCAGCCACCAGGTCAACCCCAGGCAAGTGAATGGGGCCTGGCCCAGGTGTGGGGGGGGCATTCCTTGGAGGCTTAAGCTTGGGTGGGGGGGCACTTGATGGGGGCTTAAGCCCCTGGTGGTTTTGCGGGTCTTGCGTCCGCACTCCCGGTGGTTTTTTGGGAGAGAAGCTCAGAGCGGCAGCATATCCGGGGACCAGGTCAAGGCCAGGCATGCCTAGGGGGACTTTTGGAGGCCCGGTCAACCCCAGGGAAGCGAATGGGGCCTTGCAGACACCAGGTCAACCCCAGGTAAGCGAATGGGGCCTTGCAGCCACCAGGTCAACCCCAGGCAAGCGAATGGGGCCGAGCAGGCACCAAGGCAAACCCAGGTAAGTGAGCGGGGCCTTGCATCTACCGGGTCGACCCCCTGCAAGCCTATGCGGCCCTGCAGCCACCAGGTCAACCCCAGGCAAGTGAATGGGGCCTGGCCCAGGTGTGGGGGGGGGCACTCCTTGGAGGCTTAAGCTTGGGTGGGGGGGCACTTGATGGGGGCTAAAGCCCCTGGTGGTTTTGTGGGTCTTGCGTCCGCAGTCCCGGTTGTTTTGTGGGAGTGAAGCCCAGGGCGGAACCAAGTCCGGGCACCAGAACAACACCAGGCATTCCTAGGGGGACTTTTGGTGCCCCGGTCAACCCCAGGCAAGCGAATGGGGCCTTGCAGACACCAGCTCAACCCCAGGTAAGCGAATGGGGCCTTGTAGCCACCAGGTGAACCCTAGGCAAATGAATGGGGCCTGGCCCAGGTGGGGGGGGCACTTGGAGGCTTGTGCCTGGGTGCGGGGGGTACTTGATGGAGGCTTAAGCCCCTGGCGGTTGTGCGGGTCCTGCGTCCGCACTCCCGGTGGTTTTTTGGGAGTCAAGCCCAGGGCGGGAGCAAGTCCGGGCACCAGAACAACCCAGGCATGCCTAGGGGGACTTTTGGAGCCCAAGTAAACCCCAGGCAAGCGAATGGGGCCTGACCCCGGTGAGGGGGGCACTCCTTGGAGGATTAAGCCCAGGTGGCGGGGGCACTTGATTTAGGCTTAAGCCCCTGGCTGTTGTGCTTGTCCTGCGTGCGCACTCCCAGTGGCTTTTTGGGAGTGAAGCCCAGGGCAGCAGCAAGTCCGGGCACCAGAACAAGCCAGGCATGCCTAGGGGGACATGGGAAGTCCAGGTCAACCCCAGGCAAGCGAATGTGCCTTGCAGCCTCCAGGTCAATCCCAGGTAAGCGAATGGGGCCTTGCACACAACAGGTCAACCCCCTGCAAGCCTATGGGGCCCTGCAGGCCCCAGGTCAACACCAGGCAAGAGAAAGGGGCCTGGCCCAGGTGCAGGGGACACTCCTTGGAGGCTTAAACCCAGGTGGGGGAGGACTTGATGGAGGCTTAAGGCCGTGACGGTTGTGCGGGTCCTGCATCCGCACTTCCGGTGGTTTTTTGGGAGTGAAGCTCAGAGCGGCAGCATATCCGGGGACCAGGTCAAGCCCAGGCATGCCTAGGGGGACTTTTGGAGCCCCGGTCAACCCCAGGCAAGAGAATGGGGCCTGGCCCAGGTGTGGGGGGCACTCCTTGCAGGCTTAAGCTTGTGTGGGGGGGCACTTGATGGAGGCTTAAGCCCCTGGTGGTTTTGCGGGTCCTGTCTCCACACTCCCGGTGGTTTTCAGGGAGTGAAGCCCAGGGCGGGACCAAGTCCGGGCACCAGGACAACGCGAGGCATGCCTAGGGGGATGTTGGAGCCCAGGTCAACCCCAGGCAAGCGAATGGGGCCTTGCAGCCACCAGGTCAACCCCAGGCAAGCGAATGGGGCTTTGCATTCACCAGGTCGACCCCCTGCAAGCCTATGCGGCCCTGCAGCCACCAGGTCAACCCCAGGCAAGTGAATGGGGCCTGGCCCAGGTGTGGGGGGCACTCCTTGGAGGCTTAAGGCCGGGTGGAGGGGGCACTCCTTGGAGGCTTAAGGCCCTGGTGGTTGTGCGGGTCCCGCGTCCGCACTCCCGGTGGTTTTTTGGGAGTGAAGCCGAGGGCGGAACCAAGTCCGGGCACCAGGACAACGCGAGGCATGCCTAGGGGGATGTTGGAGCCCAGGTCAACCCCAGGAAAGCGAATGGGGCCTTGCAGCCACCAGGTCAACCCCAGGCAAGCGAATGGGGCCTAGCAGGCACCAAGGCAAACCCAGGGAAGCAAATGGGGCCCTGCAGGCCCTAGGTCAACCCCAGGCAATAGAACTGGGCGTGGCCCAGGTGGGTGGGGCACTCCTTGGAGGCTTAAGCCCGGGTGGGGGGGGCACTTGATTTAGGCTTAAGCCCTAGGGCAACCAGGTCAACCCCCTGCAAGCCTATGGGGCCTTGCAGCCCCCAGGTCAACCCCCTGCAAGCCTATGGGGACCTGCAGCCACCAGGTCAACCCCAGGCAAGAGAATGGGGCCTGGCCCAGGTGTGGGGGCACTCCTTGGAGGCTTAAGCTTGTGTGGGGGGGCACTTGATGGAGGCTTAATCCCCTGGTGGTTTTGCGGGTCCTGCCTCCACACTCCCGGTGGTTTTCTGGGAGTGAAGCCCAGGGCGGGACCAAGTCCGGGCACCAGGAGAACCCCAGGCATGCCTAGGGGGATTTTGGAGCCCCGGTCAACCCCAGGCAAGCGAATGGGGACTTCCAGCCTCCAGGTCAAACACAGGTAAGCCAATGGGTCCTTGCAGCCACCAGGTCAACCCCCTGCAAACCTATGGGGCCCTGCAGGCCCCAGGTCAACACCAGGCAAGAGAAAGAGGCCTGGCCCAGGTGCAGGGGACACTCCTTGGAGGCTTAAACCCAGGTGGGGGAGGTCTTGATGGAGGCTTAAGGCCGTGGCGGTTGTGCGGGTCCTGCATCTGCACTTACCGTGGTTTTTTGGGAGTGAAGCTCAGAGCGGCAGCATATCCGGAGACCAGGTCAAGCCTAGGCATGCATAGGAGGACTTTTGGAGCCCCAGTCAACCGCAGGCAAGCGAATGGGGCCTTGCAGACACCAGGTCAACCCCAGGTAAGCAAATGGGGCCTTGTATACACCAGGTGAACCCTAGGCAAGCGAATGGCGCCTGGCCCAGGTGCGGGGGGCACTTGTTGGAGGCTTGAACCTGGGTGCGGGGGACACTTGATGGAGGCTTAAGCCCCTGGCAGTTGTGCGGGTCCTGCATCCGCACCCCCGGTGGTTTTTTGGGAGTGAAGCCCAGGGCGGGTAGCGAGTCCGGGCACCAGGACAACCCCAGGCATGCCTAGGGGGACTTTTGGAGCCCAGGTGAATCGCAGGCAAGCGAATGGGGCCTTGCAGCTACCAGGTCAACCCCAGGCAAGCGAATGGGGCCTAGCAGGCACCAAGGCAAACCCAGGGAAGGAAATGGGGCCCTGCAGGCCCCAGGTCAACCCCAGGCAATAGAACTGGGCTTGGCCCAGGTGGGTGGGGCACTCCTTGGAGGCTTAAGCCCGGGTGGGGGGGGGCACTTGATTTAGGCTTAAGCCCTAGGGCAACCAGGTCAACCCCCTGCAAGCCTATGGGGCCCTGCAGGCCTCAGGTCAACCCCAGGCAAGAGACTAGGGCCTGGCCCAGGTGTGGGGGGCACTCCTTGGAGGCTTAAGCCCGGGTGGAGGGGGCACTCCTTGGAGGCTTAAGCCCGGGTGGAGGGGGCACTCCTTGGAGGCTTAAGGCCCTGGTGGCTGTGCGAGTCCTGCGTCCGCACTCCCGGTGCTTTTTGGGAGTGAAGCCCAGGGCGGAACCAAGTCCAGGCACCAGGACAACGCCAGGCATGCCTAGGGGGATTTTGGAGCCCAGGTCAACCCCAGGCAAGCGAAGGGGCCTTGCAGCCACCAGGTCAACCCCAGGTAAGCGAATGGGGCCTAGCAGGCACCAAGGCAAACCCAGGTAAGCGAGCGGGGCCTTGCATCCACCAGGTCGACCCCCTGCAAGCCTATGCGGCCTTGCAGCCACCAGGTCAACCCCAGGCAAGTGAATGGGGCCTGGCCCAGGTGTGGGGGGGGCACTCCTTGGAAGCTTAAGCTTGGGTGGGGGGGCACTTGATGTGCGCTTAAGCCCCTGGTGGTTTTGCGGGTCTTGCGTCCTCACTCCCGGTGGTTTTGTGGGAGTGAAGCCCAGGGCGGTAGCGAGTCCGGGCACCAGGACAACCCCAGGCATGCCTAGGGTGGACTTTTGGAGCCCAGGTCATCCCCAGGCAAGCGAATGGGGCCTTTCAGCCACCAGGCCACCCCCGGCAAGCGAATGGGGCCTAGCAGGCACCAAGGCAAACCCAGGTAAGTGAGCGGGGCCTTGCATCCACCGGGTCGACCCCCTGCAAGCGTATGCGGCCCTGCAGCCACCAGGTCAACCCCAGGCAAGTGAATGGGGCCTGGCCCAGGTGTGGGGGGGGCACTCCTTGGAGGCTTAAGCTTGGGTGGGGGGGCACTTGATGGGGGCTTCAGCCCCTGGTGGTTTTGCGGGTCTTGCGTCCGCAGTCCCGGTGGTTTTGTGGGAGTGAAGCCCAGGGCGGAACCAAGTCCGGGCAGCAGAACAACCCCAGGCATGCCTAGGGGGACTTTTGGAGCCCAGGTAAAGCCCAGGCAAGCGAATGGGGCCTGACCCCAGTGAGGGGGGCACTCCTTGGAGGCTTAAGCCCAGGTGGCGGGGGCACTTGATTTAGGCTTAAGCCCCTGGCTGTTGTGCTTGTCCTGCGTGCGCACTCCCATTGGCTTTTTGGGAGTGAAGCCCAGGGCAGCAGCAAGTCCGGGCACCAGAACAAGCCAGGCATGCCTTGGGGGACTTTGGAAGTCCAGGTCAACCCCAGGCAAGCGAATGGGCCTTGCAGCCTCCAGGTCAACCCCAGGCAAGCGAATGGGGCCTAGCAGGCACCAAGGCAAACCCAGGGAAGCAAATGGGGCCCTGCAGGCCCCAGGTCAACCCCAGGCAATAGAACTGGGAGTGGCCCAGGTGGGTGGGGCACTCCTTGGAGGCTTAAGCCCGGGTGGGGGGGGCTCTTGATTTAGGCTTAAGCCCTAGGGCAACCAGGTCAACCCCCTGCAAGCCTATGGGGCCCTGCAGACCCCAGGTCAACCCCAGGCAAGAGACTAGGGCCTGGCCCAGGTGTGGGTGGCACTCCTTGGAGGCTTAAGCCCGGGTTGAGGGGGCACTCCTTGGAGGCTTAAGGCCCTGGTGGTTGTGCGGGTCCCGCGTCCGCACTCCCGGTGGTTTTTTGGGAGTGAAGCCCAGGGCGGAACCAAGTCCGGGCACCAGGACAACGCCAGGCATGCCTAGGGGGATGTTGGAGCCCAGGTCAACCCCAGGCAAGCGAATGGGGCCTTGCAGCCACCAGGTCAACCCCAGGCAAGTGAATGGGGCCTGGCCCAGGTGTGGGGGGGGCATTCCTTGGAGGCTTAAGCTTGGGTGGGGGGGCACTTGATGGGGGCTTAAGCCCCTGGTGGTTTTGCGGGTCTTGCGTCCGCACTCCTGGTGGTTTTTTGGGAGAGAAGCTCAGAGCGGCAGCATATCCGGGGACCAGGTCAAGCCCAGGCATGCCTAGGGGGACTTTTGGAGGCCCGGTCAACCCCAGGGAAGCGAATGGGGCCTTGCAGACACCAGGTCAACCCCAGGTAAGCGAACGGGGCCTTGCAGCCACCAGGTCAACCCCAGGAAAGCGAATGAGGCCTAGCAGGAACCAAGGCAAACCCAGGGAAGGAAATGGGGCCCTGCAGGCCCCAGGTCAACCCCAGGCAATAGAACTGGGCGTGGCCCAGGTGGCTGGGGCACTCCTTGGAGGCTTATAGCCCGGGTGGGGGCGGCACTTGATTTAGGCTTAAGCCCTAGGGCAACCAGGTCAACCCCCTGGAAGCCTATGGGGCCCTGAAGGCCCCAGGTCAACCCCCGGCAAGCGAATGGCGCCTAGCAGGCACCAAGGCAAACCCAGGTAAGTGAGCGGGGCCTTGCATCTACCGGGTCGACCCCCTGCAAGCCTATGCGGCCCTGCAGCCACCAGGTCAACCCCAGGCAAGTGAATGGGGCCTGGCCCAGGTGTGGGGGGGGCACTCCTTGGAGGCTTAAGCTTGGGTGGGGGGGCACTTGATGGGGGCTTAAGCCCCTGGTGGTTTTGCGGGTCTTGCGTCCGCAGTCCCGGTGGTTTTGTGGGAGTGAAGCCCAGGGCGGAACCAAGTCCGGGCACCAGAACAACCCCAGGCATTCCTAGGGGGACTTTTGGAGCCCCGGTCAACCCCAGGCAAGCGAATGGGGCCTTGCAGACACCAGGTCAACCCCAGGTAAGCGAATGGGGCCTTGTAGCCACCAGGTGAACCCTAGGCAAATGAATGTGGCCTGGCCCAGGTGGGGGGGGCACTTGGAGGCTTGTGCCTGGGTGCGGGGGGCACTTGATGGAGGCTTAAGCCCCTGGCGGTTGTGCGGGTCCTGCGTCCGCACTCCCGGTGGTTTTTTGGGAGTGAAGCCCAGGGCGGGAGCAAGTCCGGGCACCAGAAAAACCCAGGCATGCCTAGGGGGACTTTTGGAGCCCAAGTAAACCCCAGGCAAGCGAATGGGGCCTGACCCCGGTGAGGGGGGCACTCCTTGGAGGCTTAAGCCCAGGTGGCGGGGGCACTTGATTTAGGCTTAAGCCCCTGGCTGTTGTGCTTGTCCTGCGTGCGCACTCCCAGTGGCTTTTTGGGAGTGAAGCCCAGGGCAGCAGCAAGTCCGGGCACCAGAACAAGCCAGGCATGCCTAGGGGGACATGGGAAGTCCAGGTCAACCCCAGGCAAGCGAATGGGCCTTGCAGCCTCCAGGTCAATCCCAGGTAAGCGAATGGGGCCTTGCACACAACAGGTCAACCCCCTGCAAGCCTATGGGGCCCTGCAGGCCCCACGTCAACACCAGGCAAGAGAAAGGGGCCTGGCCCAGGTGCAGGGGACACTCCTTGGAGGCTTAAACCCAGGTGGGGGAGGACTTGATGGAGGCTTAAGGCCGTGACGGTTGTGCGGGTCCTGCATCCGCACTTCCGGTGGTTTTTTGGGAGTGAAGCTCAGAGCGGCAGCATATCCGGGGACCAGGTCAAGCCCAGGCATGCCTAGGGGGACTTTTGGAGCCCCGGTCAACCCCAGGCAAGAGAATGGGGCCTGGCCCAGGTGTGGGGGGCACTCCTTGCAGGCTTAAGCTTGTGTGGGGGGGCACTTGATGGAGGCTTAAGCCCCTGGTGGTTTTGCGGGTCCTGTCTCCACACTCCCGGTGGTTTTCAGGGAGTGAAGCCCAGGGCGGGACCAAGTCCGGGCACCAGGACAACGCGAGGCATGCCTAGGGGGATGTTGGAGCCCAGGTCAACCCCAGGCAAGCGAATGGGGCCTTGCAGCCACCAGGTCAACCCCAGGCAAGCGAATGGGGCTTTGCATTCACCAGGTCGACCCCCTGCAAGCCTATGCGGCCCTGCAGCCACCAGGTCAACCCCAGGCAAGTGAATGGGGCCTGGCCCAGGTGTGGGGGGCACTCCTTGGAGACTTAAGGCCGGGTGGAGGGGGCACTCCTTGGAGGCTTAAGGCCCTGGTGGTTGTGCGGGTCCCGCGTCCGCACTCCCGGTGGTTTTTTGGGAGTGAAGCCGAGGGCGGAACCAAGTCCGGGCACCAGGACAAGGCGAGGCATGCCTAGGGGGATGTTGGAGCCCAGGTCAACCCCCAGGAAAGCGAATGGGGCCTTGCAGCCACCAGGTCAACCCCAGGCAAGCGAATGGGGCCTAGCAGGCACCAAGGCAAACCCAGGGAAGCAAATGGGGCCCTGCAGGCCCTAGGTCAACCCCAGGCAATAGAACTGGGCGTGGCCCAGGTGGGTGGGGCACTCCTTGGAGGCTTAAGCCCGGGTGGGGGGGGGCACTTGATTTAGGCTTAAGCCCTAGGGCAACCAGGTCAACCCCCTGCAAGCCTATGGGGCCTTGCAGCCCCCAGGTCAACCCCCTGCAAGCCTATGGGGACCTGCAGCCACCAGGTCAACCCCAGGCAAGAGAATGGGGCCTGGCCCAGGTGTGGGGGCACTCCTTGGAGGCTTAAGCTTGTGTGGGGGGGCACTTGATGGAGGCTTAATCCCCTGGTGGGTTTTGCGGGTCCTGCCTCCACACTCCCGGTGGTTTTCTGGGAGTGAAGCCCAGGGCGGGACCAAGTCCGGGCACCAGGAGAACCCCAGGCCATGCCTAGGGGGATTTTGGAGCCCCGGTCAACCCCAGGGAAGCGAATGGGGACTTCCAGCCTCCAGGTCAAACACAGGTAAGCCAATGGGGCCTTGCAGCCACCAGGTCAACCCCCTGCAAACCTATGGGGCCCTGCAGGCCCCAGGTCAACACCAGGCAAGAGAAAGAGGCCTGGCCCAGGTGCAGGGGACACTCCTTGGAGGCTTAAACCCAGGTGGGGGAGGTCTTGATGGAGGCTTAAGGCCGTGGCGGTTGTGCGGGTCCTGCATCTGCACTTCCCGTGGTTTTTTGGGAGTGAAGCTCAGAGCGGCAGCATATCCGGAGACCAGGTCAAGCCTAGGCATGCATAGGAGGACTTTTGGAGCCCCAGTCAACCGCAGGCAAGCGAATGGGGCCTTGCAGACACCAGGTCAACCCCAGGTAAGCAAATGGGGCCTTGTATACACCAGGTGAACCCTAGGCAAGCGAATGGCGCCTGGCCCAGGTGCGGGGGGCACTTGTTGGAGGCTTGAACCTGGGTGCGGGGGACACTTGATGGAGGCTTAAGCCCCTGGCAGTTGTGCGGGTCCTGCATCCGCACCCCCGGTGGTTTTTTGGGAGTGAAGCCCAGGGCGGTAGCGAGTCCGGGCACCAGGGACAACCCCAGGCATGCCTAGGGGGACTTTTGGAGCCCAGGTGAATCGCAGGCAAGCGAATGGGGCCTTGCAGCTACCAGGTCAACCCCAGGCAAGCGAATGGGGCCTAGCAGGCACCAAGGCAAACCCAGGGAAGGAAATGGGGCCCTGCAGGCCCCAGGTCAACCCCAGGCAATAGAACTGGGCTTGGCCCAGGTGGGTGGGGCACTCCTTGGAGGCTTAAGCAGGGGTGGGGGGGGCACTTGATTTAGGCTTAAGCCCTAGGGCAACCAGGTCAACCCCCTGCAAGCCTATGGGGCCCTGCAGGCCTCAGGTCAACCCCAGGCAAGAGACTAGGGCCTGGCCCAGGTGTGGGGGGCACTCCTTGGAGGCTTAAGCCCGGGTGGAGGGGGCACTCCTTGGAGGCTTAAGCCCGGGTGGAGGGGGGCACTCCTTGGAGGCTTAAGGCCCTGGTGGCTGTGCGAGTCCTGCGGTCCGCACTCCCGGTGCTTTTTGGGAGTGAAGCCCAGGGCGGAACCAAGTCCAGGCACCAGGACAACGCCAGGCATGCCTAGGGGGATTTTGGAGCCCAGGTCAACCCCAGGCAAGCGAAGGGGCCTTGCAGCCACCAGGTCAACCCCAGGTAAGCGAATGGGGCCTAGCAGGCACCAAGGCAAACCCAGGTAAGCGAGCGGGGCCTTGCATCCACCAGGTCGACCCCCTGCAAGCCTATGCGGCCTTGCAGCCACCAGGTCAACCCCAGGCAAGTGAATGGGGCCTGGCCCAGGTGTGGGGGGGGCACTCCTTGGAGGCTTAAGCTTGGGTGGGGGGGGCACTTGATGGGCGCTTAAGCCCCTGGTGGTTTTGCGGGGTCTTGCGTCCTCACTCCCGGTGGTTTTGTGGGAGTGAAGCCCAGGGCGGGTAGCGAGTCCGGGCACCAGGACAACCCCCAGGCATGCCTAGGGTGGACTTTTGGAGCCCAGGTCATCCCCAGGCAAGCGAATGGGGCCTTGCAGCCACCAGGTCAACCCCAGGCAAGCGAATGGGGCCTAGCAGGCACCAAGGCAAACCCAGGGAAGCAAATGGGGCCCTGCAGGCCCCAGGTCTACCCCAGGCAATAGAACTGGGCATGGCCCAGGTGGCTGGGGCACTCCTTGGAGGCTTAAGCCCGGGTGGGGGCGGCACTTGATTTAGGCTTAAGCCCTATGGCAACCAGGTCAACCCCCTGCAAGCCTATGGGGCCCTGCAGGCCCCAGGTCAACCCCAGGCAAGAGACTAGGGCCTGGCCCAGGTGTGGGGGGCACTCCTTAGAGGCTTAAGCCCGGGTGGAGGGGGCACTCCTTGGAGGCTTAAGCCCGGGGTGGAGGGGGCACTCCTTGGAGGCTTAAGGCCCTGGTGGCTGTGCGGGTCCTGCGTCCGCACTCCCAGTGGTTTTTTTGGAGTGAAGCCCAGGACGGAACCAAGTCCAGGCACCAGGACAACCCCAGGCATGCCTAGGGGGACTTTTGGAGCCCAGGTCAACCCCAGGCAAGCGAATGGGGCCTTGCAGCCACCAGGTCAACCCCAGGCAAGCGAATGGGGCCTGACCCCGGTGAGGGGGGCACTCCTTGGAGGCTTAAGCCGAGGTGGCGGGGGCACTTGATTTAGGCTTAAGCCCCTGGCTGTTGTGCTTGTCCTGCGTGCGCACTCCCAGTGGCTTTTTGGGAGTGAAGCCCAGGGCAGCAGCAAGTCCGGGCAGCAGAACAACCCAGGCATGCCTAGGGGGACTTTGGAAGTTCAGGTCAACCCCAGGCAAGCGAATGGGCCTTGCAGCCTCCAGGTCAATCCCAGGTAAGCGAATGGGGCCCTTGTAGACACCAGGTCAACCCCAGGTAAGCGAATGGGGCCTTGTAGCCACCAGGTGAACCCTGGGCAAATGAATGGGGCCTGGCCCAAGTGTGGGGGGCACTCCTTGGAGGCTTAAGCCCGGGTGGAAGGGGCACTCCTTGGAGGCTTAAGCCAGGGTGGAGGGGGCACTCCTTGGAGGCTTAAGGCCCTGGTGGTTGTGCGGGTACTGCGTCCGCACTCCGGGTGTTTTTTTGGGAGTGAAGCCCAGGGCGGAACCAAGTCCGGGCACCAGGACAACGCCAGGCATGCCTAGGGGGATTTTGGAGCCCAGGTCAACCCCAGGCAAGCGAATGGGGCCTTGCAGCCACCAGCTCAACCCCAGGCAAGCGAATGGGGCCTAGCAGGCACCAAGGCAAACCCAGGGAAGCGAGCGGGGCCTTGCAGCCACCAGCTCGACCCCCTGCAAGCCTATGGGGCCCTGCAAGCCACCAGGTCAACCCCAGGCAAGTGAATGGGGCCTGGCCCAGGTGTGGGGGGGGGCAGTCCTTGGAGGCTTAAGCTTGGGTGGGGGGGCACTTGATGGAGGTTTAAGCCCCTGGCGGTTGTGCGGTTCCTGCGTCTGCACTCCCGGTGGTTTCTTGGGAGTGAAGCCCAGGGCGGGAGCAAGTCCGGGCACCAGGACAACCCCAGGCATGCCTAGGGGAATTTTAGAGCCCAGGTCAACCCCAGGCAAGCGAATGGGGCCTTGCAGCCACCAGCTCAACCCCAGGGCAAGCGAATGGCGCCTAGCAGGCACCAAGGCAAACCCAGGGAAGCGAGCGGGGCCTTGCAGCCACCAGGTCGACCCCCTGCAAGCCTATGGGGCCCTGCAGCCACCAGGTCAACCCCAAGCAACTGAATGGGGCCTGGCCCCAGGTGTGGGGGGGGCACTCCTTGGAGGCTTAAGC
>NW_028324797.1:0-7686 GCF_052110815.1 Crocodylus siamensis
TGCTGCCGCCCTGGGCTTCACTCCCAAAGAACCACCGGGAGTGCGGACGCAGGACCCGCACAACCGCCAGGGCCTTAAGCCTCCATCAAGTGCTCCACCCACGCGGGCTTAAGCCTCCAACAAGTGCCCCCGCACCTGGGCCAGGCCCCATTCGTTTGCCTGGGGTTGACCTGGTGTCTGCAAGGTCCCATTCGCTTGCCTGGGGTTGACCTGGGCTCCAAAAGTCCCCCTAAGTATGCATGGGGTTGACCTGGTGCCCGGACATGCTGCCAACCTGGGCTTCACTCCCAAAAAACCACCAGGGGTGCGGACACAGGACCCGCACAACTGCCAGGGCCTTAAGCCTCCATCAAGTGCCCCGCCCACCCGGGCTTAAGCCTCCAAAAAGTGCCCCCCCCACCCGGGCTTAAGCCTGGAAAAAGTGCCCCCCAAACCCGGGCTTAAGCCTCCAAGGAGTCCCCCCCGGCACCTGGGCCAGGCCCCATTCAGTTGCCTAGTGTTGATCTGGTGGCTGAAAGGCCCCATTCGCTTACCTAGGGTTGACCTGCTGGCTGCTAGGCCCCATTCGCTTACCTGTGGTTGACCTGCTGGCTGCAAGGCCCCATTCGCTTTCCTGGGTTTGCCTTGGTGCCTGCTAGGCCCCATTCGCTTGCCTGGGGTTGACCTGGGCTCCAAAAGTCCCCCTAGGCATGCCTGGGGTTGTGCTGGTGCCCGGACTTGCTGCCGCCCTGGGCTTCACTCTCAAAAAACCACCGAAAGTGCAGACACAGGACCCGCACAACCGCCAGGGCCTTAAGCCTCCATCAAGTGCCCCCCCCACCCGGGCTTAAGACTCCAAAAAGTGCCCCCCCCACCCGGGCTTAAGCCTGCAAAAAGTGCCCCCCAAACCCGGGCTTAAGCCTCCAAGGAGTCCCCCCCGGCACCTGGGCCAGGCCCCATTTGCTTGCATTGGGTTGACCTGGTGCTGCAAGGCCCCATTCGCTTGCCTGGGGTTGACCTGGGCTCCAAAAGTCCCCCTAGGCATGCCTGGGGTTGACCTGGTGCCCGGACTTGCTGCCGCCCTGGGCTTCACTCCCAAAAAACCACCGAAAGTGCGGACGCAGGACCCGCACAACCGCCAGGGCCTTAAGCCTCCATCAAGTGCCCCCCCCACCCGGGCTTAAGACTCCAAAAAGTGCCCCCCCCCCCAGGGCTTAAGCCTGCAAAAAGTGCCCCCCAAACCCGGGCTTAAGCCTCCAAGGAGTCCCCCCGGCACCTGGGCCAGGCCCCATTTGCTTGCATTGGGTTGACCTGGTGTCTGCAAGGCCCCATTCGCTTGCCTGGGGTTGACCTGGGCTCCAAAAGTCCCCCTAGGTATGCAAGGGGTTTACCTGGTGCCCGGACATGCTGCCAACCTGGGCTTCACTCGCAAAAAACCAACGGAAGTGCGGACGCAGGACCCGCACAACTGCCAGGGCCTTAAGCCTCCATCAAGGGCCCCCCCCACCCGGGCTTTAGCCTCCAACAAGTGCCCCCGCACCTGGGTCAGGCCCCATTCGCTTGCATTGGGTTGACCTGGTGGCTGCAAGGCCCCACACGCTTGCCTGGGGTTGACCTGGGCTCCAAAAGTCCCCCTAGGCATGCCTGGGGTTGTCCTGGTGCCCAGACTTCCTGCCGCCCTGGGCTTCACTCCCAAAAAACCACCGAAAGTGCGGACGCAGGACCCGCACAACCGCCAGGGCCTTAAGCCTCCATGAAGTGCCGCCCCCACCCGGGCTTAAGACTCCAAAAAGTGCCCCCCCCACCCGGGCTTAAGCCTGCAAAAAGTGCCCCCCAAACCCGGGCTTAAGCCTCCAAGGAGTCCCCCCCGGCACCTGGGCCAGGCCCCATTCAGTTGCCTCGGCTTGACCTGGTGGCTGCAAGGCCCCATTCACTTGCCTGGGGTTGACATGGGCTCCAAAATTCCCGCTAGCCATGCCTGGGGTTGACCTGGTGCACGGACCTGCTGCCGCCCTGGGCTTCACTCCCAAAGAACCACCGGGAGTGCGGACGCAGGACCCGCACAACCGCCAGGGCCTTAAGCCTCCATCAAGTGCTCCACCCACGCGGGCTTAAGCCTCCAACAAGTGCCCCCGCACCTGGGCCAGGCCCCATTCGTTTGCCTGGGGTTGACCTGGTGTCTGCAAGGTCCCATTCGCTTGCCTGGGGTTGACCTGGGCTCCAAAAGTCCCCCTAAGTATGCATGGGGTTGACCTGGTGCCCGGACATGCTGCCAACCTGGGCTTCACTCCCAAAAAACCACCAGGGGTGAAGACACAGGACCCGCACAACTGCCAGGGCCTTAAGCCTCCATCAAGTGCCCCGCCCACCCGGGCTTAAGCCTCCAAAAAGTGCCCCCCCCACCCGGGCTTAAGCCTGGAAAAAGTGCCCCCCAAACCCGGGCTTAAGCCTCCAAGGAGTCCCCCCCGGCACCTGGGCCAGGCCCCATTCAGTTGCCTAGTGTTGATCTGGTGGCTGAAAGGCCCCATTCGCTTACCTAGGGTTGACCTGCTGGCTGCTAGGCCCCATTCGCTTACCTGTGGTTGACCTGCTGGCTGCAAGGCCCCATTCGCTTTCCTGGGTTTGCCTTGGTGCCTGCTAGGCCCCATTCGCTTGCCTGGGGTTGACCTGGGCTCCAAAAGTCCCCCTAGGCATGCCTGGGGTTGTGCTGGTGCCCGGACTTGCTGCCGCCCTGGGCTTCACTCTCAAAAAACCACCGAAAGTGCAGACACAGGACCCGCACAACCGCCAGGGCCTTAAGCCTCCATCAAGTGCCCCCCCCACCCGGGCTTAAGACTCCAAAAAGTGCCCCCCCCACCCGGGCTTAAGCCTGCAAAAAGTGCCCCCCAAACCCGGGCTTAAGCCTCCAAGGAGTCCCCCCCGGCACCTGGGCCAGGCCCCATTCAGTTGCCTAGTGTTGATCTGGTGGCTGAAAGGCCCCATTCGCTTACCTAGGGTTGACCTGCTGGCTGCTAGGCCCCATTCGCTTACCTGTGGTTGACCTGCTGGCTGCAAGGCCCCATTCGCTTTCCTGGGTTTGCCTTGGTGCCTGCTAGGCCCCATTCGCTTGCCTGGGGTTGACCTGGGCTCCAAAAGTCCCCCTAGGCATGCCTGGGGTTGTGCTGGTGCCCGGACTTGCTGCCGCCCTGGGCTTCACTCTCAAAAAACCACCGAAAGTGCAGACACAGGACCCGCACAACCGCCAGGGCCTTAAGCCTCCATCAAGTGCCCCCCCCACCCGGGCTTAAGACTCCAAAAAGTGCCCCCCCCAACCAGGGCTTAAGCCTGCAGAAAGTGCCCCCCAAACCCGGGCTTAAGCCTCCAAGGTGTCCCCCCCGGCACCTGGGCCAGGCCCCATTTGCTTGCATTGGGTTGACCTGGTGTCTGCAAGGCCCCATTCGCTTGCCTGGGGTTGACCTGGGCTCCAAAAGTCCCCCTAGGTATGCAAGGGGTTTACCTGGTGCCCGGACATGCTGCCAACCTGGGCTTCACTCGCAAAAAACCAACGGAAGTGCGGACGCAGGACCCGCACAACTGCCAGGGCCTTAAGCCTCCATCAAGGGCCCCCCCCACCCGGGCTTTAGCCTCCAACAAGTGCCCCCGCACCTGGGTCAGGCCCCATTCGCTTGCATTGGGTTGACCTGGTGGCTGCAAGGCCCCACACGCTTGCCTGGGGTTGACCTGGGCTCCAAAAGTCCCCCTAGGCATGCCTGGGGTTGTCCTGGTGCCCAGACTTCCTGCCGCCCTGGGCTTCACTCCCAAAAAACCACCGAAAGTGCGGACGCAGGACCCGCACAACCGCCAGGGCCTTAAGCCTCCATGAAGTGCCGCCCCCACCCGGGCTTAAGACTCCAAAAAGTGCCCCCCCCACCCGGGCTTAAGCCTGCAAAAAGTGCCCCCCAAACCCGGGCTTAAGCCTCCAAGGAGTCCCCCCCGGCACCTGGGCCAGGCCCCATTCAGTTGCCTCGGCTTGACCTGGTGGCTGCAAGGCCCCATTCACTTGCCTGGGGTTGACATGGGCTCCAAAATTCCCGCTAGCCATGCCTGGGGTTGACCTGGTGCACGGACCTGCTGCCGCCCTGGGCTTCACTCCCAAAGAACCACCGGGAGTGCGGACGCAGGACCCGCACAACCGCCAGGGCCTTAAGCCTCCATCAAGTGCTCCACCCACGCGGGCTTAAGCCTCCAACAAGTGCCCCCGCACCTGGGCCAGGCCCCATTCGTTTGCCTGGGGTTGACCTGGTGTCTGCAAGGTCCCATTCGCTTGCCTGGGGTTGACCTGGGCTCCAAAAGTCCCCCTAAGTATGCATGGGGTTGACCTGGTGCCCGGACATGCTGCCAACCTGGGCTTCACTCCCAAAAAACCACCAGGGGTGAAGACACAGGACCCGCACAACTGCCAGGGCCTTAAGCCTCCATCAAGTGCCCCGCCCACCCGGGCTTAAGCCTCCAAAAAGTGCCCCCCCCACCCGGGCTTAAGCCTGGAAAAAGTGCCCCCCAAACCCGGGCTTAAGCCTCCAAGGAGTCCCCCCCGGCACCTGGGCCAGGCCCCATTCAGTTGCCTAGTGTTGATCTGGTGGCTGAAAGGCCCCATTCGCTTACCTAGGGTTGACCTGCTGGCTGCTAGGCCCCATTCGCTTACCTGTGGTTGACCTGCTGGCTGCAAGGCCCCATTCGCTTTCCTGGGTTTGCCTTGGTGCCTGCTAGGCCCCATTCGCTTGCCTGGGGTTGACCTGGGCTCCAAAAGTCCCCCTAGGCATGCCTGGGGTTGTGCTGGTGCCCGGACTTGCTGCCGCCCTGGGCTTCACTCTCAAAAAACCACCGAAAGTGCAGACACAGGACCCGCACAACCGCCAGGGCCTTAAGCCTCCATCAAGTGCCCCCCCCACCCGGGCTTAAGACTCCAAAAAGTGCCCCCCCCAACCAGGGCTTAAGCCTGCAAAAAGTGCCCCCCAAACCCGGGCTTAAGCCTCCAAGGAGTCCCCCCCGGCACCTGGGCCAGGCCCCATTTGCTTGCATTGGGTTGACCTGGTGTCTGCAAGGCCCCATTCGCTTGCCTGGGGTTGACCTGGGCTCCAAAAGTCCCCCTAGGTATGCAAGGGGTTTACCTGGTGCCCGGACATGCTGCCAACCTGGGCTTCACTCGCAAAAAACCAACGGAAGTGCGGACGCAGGACCCGCACAACTGCCAGGGCCTTAAGCCTCCATCAAGGGCCCCCCCCACCCGGGCTTTAGCCTCCAACAAGTGCCCCCGCACCTGGGTCAGGCCCCATTCGCTTGCATTGGGTTGACCTGGTGGCTGCAAGGCCCCACACGCTTGCCTGGGGTTGACCTGGGCTCCAAAAGTCCCCCTAGGCATGCCTGGGGTTGTCCTGGTGCCCAGACTTCCTGCCGCCCTGGGCTTCACTCCCAAAAAACCACCGAAAGTGCGGACGCAGGACCCGCACAACCGCCAGGGCCTTAAGCCTCCATGAAGTGCCGCCCCCACCCGGGCTTAAGACTCCAAAAAGTGCCCCCCCCACCCGGGCTTAAGCCTGCAAAAAGTGCCCCCCAAACCCGGGCTTAAGCCTCCAAGGAGTCCCCCCCGGCACCTGGGCCAGGGTTGACCTGGTGGCTGCAAGGCCCCATTCGCTTGCCTGGGGTTGACCTGGGCTCCAAAATTCCCCCCATGCCTGGGGTTGACCTGGTGCCCGGACATGCTGCCGCCCTGGGCTTCACTCCCAAAAAACCACCGAAAGTGCGGACGCAGGACCCGCACAACCGCCAGGGCCTTAAGCCTCCATCAAGTGCCCCCCCCACCCGGGCTTAAGACTCCAAAAAGTGCCCCCCCCACCCGGGCTTAAGCCTGCAAAAAGTGCCCCCCAAACCCGGGCTTAAGCCTCCAAGGAGTCCCCCCCGGCACCTGGGCCAGGCCCCATTCAGCTTGCCTCGGCTTGACCTGGTGGCTGCAAGGCCCCATTCACTTGCCTGGGGTTGACATGGGCTCCAAAATTCCCGCTAGCCATGCCTGGGGTTGACCTGGTGCACGGACCTGCTGCCGCCCTGGGCTTCACTCCCAAAGAACCACCGGGAGTGCGGACGCAGGACCCGCACAACCGCCAGGGCCTTAAGCCTCCATCAAGTGCTCCACCCACGCGGGCTTAAGCCTCCAACAAGTGCCCCCGCACCTGGGCCAGGCCCCATTCGTTTGCCTGGGGTTGACCTGGTGTCTGCAAGGTCCCATTCGCTTGCCTGGGGTTGACCTGGGCTCCAAAAGTCCCCCTAAGTATGCATGGGGTTGACCTGGTGCCCGGACATGCTGCCAACCTGGGCTTCACTCCCAAAAAACCACCAGGGGTGCGGACACAGGACCCGCACAACTGCCAGGGCCTTAAGCCTCCATCAAGTGCCCCGCCCACCCGGGCTTAAGCCTCCAAAAAGTGCCCCCCCCACCCGGGCTTAAGCCTGGAAAAAGTGCCCCCCAAACCCGGGCTTAAGCCTCCAAGGAGTCCCCCCCGGCACCTGGGCCAGGCCCCATTCAGTTGCCTAGTGTTGACCTGGGCCAGGCCCCATTCAGTTGCCTGGGTTGACCTGGTGGCTGAAAGGCCCCATTCGCTTACCTAGGGTTGACCTGCTGGCTGCTAGGCCCCATTCGCTTGCCTGGGGTTGACCTGGTGCCCATTCGCCCCTGGGCTTCACTGGGTTTGCCTGCCCCCCCCACCCGGGTAAGCCTGCTAGGCCCCATTCTTGCTTGCCTGGTGTCTGCAAGGCCCCATTCGCTTGCCTGGGGTTGACCTGGGCTCCAAAAGTCCCCCTAGGCATGCCTGGGGTTGTGCTGGTGCCCGGACTTGCTGCCGCCCTGGGCTTCACTCTCAAAAAACCACCGAAAGTGCAGACACAGGACCCGCACAACCGCCAGGGCCTTAAGCCTCCATCAAGTGCCCCCCCCACCCGGGCTTAAGACTCCAAAAAGTGCCCCCCCCACCCGGGCTTAAGCCTGCAAAAAGTGCCCCCCAAACCCGGGCTTAAGCCTCCAAGGAGTCCCCCCCGGCACCTGGGCCAGGCCCCATTCAGCTTGCCTTGGGTTGACCTGGTGGCTGCAAGGCCCCATTCGCTTGCCTGGGGTTGACCTGGGCTCCAAAAGTCCCCCTAGGCTTACCTGTGGTTGACCTGCTGGCTGCAAGGCCCCATTCGCTTTCCTGGGTTTACCTGGTGCCTGCTAGGACATTCGCTTGCCTGCCAAAAGTCCCCCTAGGCATGCCTGGGGTTCACTGGTGCCCGGAAACCACTCTCAAAAAACCACCGAAAGTGCGGACGCAGGACCCGCACAACCGCCAGGGCCTTAAGCCTCCCAGTCTTAAGACTCCAAAAAGTGCCCCCCCCACCCGGGCTTAAGCCTCCAAAAGCCTCCAAGGAGTCCCCCCCGGCACCTGGGCCAGGCCCCATTCGCTTGCATTGGGTTGACCTGGTGGCTGCAAGGCCCCATTCGCTTGCCTGGGGTTGACCTGGGCTCCAAAAGTCCCCCTAGGCATGCCTGGGGTTTACCTGGTGCCCGGACTTGCTGCCGCCCTGGGCTTCACTCCCAAAAAACCACCGAAAGTGCGGACGCAGGACCCGCACAACCGCCAGGGCCTTAAGCCTCCATCAAGTGCCCCCCCCACCCGGGCTTAAGCCTCCAAAAAGTGCCCC
>NW_028324798.1:0-21268 GCF_052110815.1 Crocodylus siamensis
TGCAGTCACCAGGTCAACTCCAGACAAGCGAATGGGGATTGCAGCCACCAGGTCAACCCAATGCAAACGAATGGAACCTTGCACACACCAGGTCAACTCCAATCAAGCGAATGGTGGCTTGCAGACACCAGGTGAACTCCAGACAAGCGAATGGGGCCTTGCAGCCACCAGGTCAACCCCAGGGAAGCGAATGGGGCCTTGCAGCCACCAGCTCAACTCTAGACAAGCCTCCGGGGCCTTGCAGCCACAAGGTCAACCCCCTGCAGGCCTTTGGGGCCCTGCAGCCACCAGGTCAACCTCACGAAAACGAATGGGGCCTTGCACCCACCAGGTCATCGCAATGCAAGCGAATGGGGCCTTGCAGACACCAGGTCAACGCAATGCAAGCTAATGGGGCCTTGCAGACAACATGTCAACCCAATTCAAGCGAATGTGGCCTTGGAGCCACAGGGTCCACCCATTGCAAGTGAGTGGGGCCCTGCAGCCACCAGGTCAACCCCAGGAGAGCGAATGGGGCCTTGCAGCCACCAGGTCAACTCAATCCCACTGAATGGGGCCTTGCAGCCACCAAGTCAACCCCGGACAAGAGAATGGGGCTTGCATCTACCAGGTCAACCCCCTGCAGGCCTATCTAGCACTGCAGCCACCAGGTGAACCCCAAGAAAGCCTACTGGGCATTGCAGACACCGGGTCAACCCAATTCAAGTGAAGGGGGCCTTACAGCCACAGGGTCAACCCCAGGCAAGCGAATGGGGCCTTGCAGCCACCAGGTCAATCCCAGACAATCGAATGGGGCCTTCCAGCCACCAGGTCAACCCCAGGTAGAACGAATGGGGCCCTCCAACCACCAGGTCAACTGCCTGCAAGCGTATGGGGCCCTTCATCCGCCAGGTCAACCCCAGGCAAGTGAATGGGGCCTTGCAGCCACCAGGTCAACCCCAGGTAAGCGAATGGGGCCTTGCAGCCACCAGGTCAACCCCAGGCAAGCGAATGGGGCCTTGCAGCCACCAGGTCAACCCCAGGCAAGCGAACGGGGCCTTGCAGCCACCAGGTCAACCCCAGGCAAGCGAACGGGGCCTTGCAATCACCAGGTCAACCCCAGGCAAGCGAACGGGGCCTTGGAGCCACCAGCTCAACCCCATACAAGTGAATGGGGCCTTGCAGCCACCAGGTCAATCCCAGGCAAGTGAATGGGCCCTTGCAGCCACCATGTCAACCCCAGGAAAGCAAATGGGGCCTTGCAGGCAACAGGTCAACCCCAGGCAAGTGAATAGGGCCTTGCAGCCACCAGGTCAACCCCAGGCAAGCAAATGGGGCCTTCCAGCCACCAGGTCAACCCCAGGAAAGCAAATGGGGCCTTGCAGCCACCAGGTCAACCCCAGGCAAGCCTACGGGGCCTTGCAGCCACCAGGTCAACCCCAGGCAAGCGAATGGGGCCTTGCAGCCACCAGGTCAACCCCAGACAAGCCTACGGGGTCTTGCAGCCACCAGGACAACCCAATGCAAACGAATGGTCAACCCCAGGCAAACCTTGCACACACCAGGTCAACTCCAATCAAGCGAATGGGGCCTTGCAGACAGCAGGTGAACTCCAGACAAGCGAATGGGGCCTTGCAGCCAACAGGTCAACCCCAGGCAAGCGAATGGGGCCTTGCAGCCACCAGGTCAACCCCAGGCAAGTGAATGGGGCCTTGCAGCCACCAGGTCAACCCCAGGCAAGCGAATGGGGCCTTGCAGCCACCAGGTCAACCCCAGGCAAGCGAATGGGGCCTTGCAGCCACCAGGTCAACTGCAAGTAAGCGAATGGGGCCTAGCAGCCAGCAGGTCAACGCCAAACAAGTGAATGGGGCCTTGCAGCCACCAGGTCAACCCCAGACAAGCGAATGGGGCCTTGCAGAGTCCAGCTCAGCCCTGTGCAAGCGAATGGGGCCTTGCAGTCACCAGGTCAACCCAATGTAAGTCAACGGGCACTTGCAGTCAGCAAGTCAACCCCAGGTAAGTAAATGCGGCCTTGCAGCCACCAGATCAACCCCAGGCAAGAGAATGGGGCCTTGCGGACAGCAGGTCAACGCAATGCAAGCGAATGGGGCCTTGCAGACACCAGGTCAACGCAATGCAAGCGAATGGGGCCTTGCAGACAACATGTCAAACCAATGCAAGTGAATGTGGCCTTGAAGCCACAGGGTCCACCCATTGCAAGTGAGTGGGGCCCTGCAGCCACCAGGTCGACCCCAGGAAAGCGTACGGGGCCTTGCAGACACCAGGTCAACCAAGTGGAAGCGAATGGGGCCTTTCAGCCAGCAGGTCAACCCCAGGTAAGCGAATGGGGCCTTGGAGCCAGCAGGTCAACCCAATAAAAGTGAATAGGGCCTTGCAGCCACCAGCTCAACCCCATACAAGTGAATGGGGCCTTGCAGCCACCAGCTCAAACCCATAGAAGTGAATGGGGCCTTGCAGCCACCAGCTCAACCCCATACAGGTGAATGGGGCCTTGCAGACACCAGGTCAACGCAAGGGAAGCGAATGGGGCCTTGCAGCCACCAGGTCAACCCCAGGAAAGTGAATGGGGCCTTGCAGCCACCAGGTCAACCCCAGGTAAGCGAATGGGGCCTTGCAGCCACCAGGTCAACCCCAGGCAAGCGAATGGGGCCTTGCAGCCACCAGGTCAACACCAGACAAGCCTCCGGGGACTTGCAGCCACAAGGTCAACCCCCTGCAGGCCTTTGGGGCCCTGCAGCCACCATGTCAACCCCAGGAAAACGAATGGGGCCTTGCAGCCACCAGGTCAACCCCAGGCAAGTGAATGGGGCCCTGCAGCCACCAGGTCAACCCCAGGCAAGTGAATGGGGCCTTGCAGCCACCAGGTCAACCCCAGGTAAAGCGAATGGGGCCTTGCATCCGCCAGGTCGACCCCAGGAAAGCCTACGGGGCCTTGCAGACACCAGGTCAACCGAATGCAAGTGAATGTGGCCTTGCAGCCAGTAGGTCAACGCTAAACAAGTGAATGGGGCCTTGCAGCCACCAGGTCAACCCCAGACAAGCGAATGGGGCCTTGCAGCCACCAGGTCAACCCCAGGCAAGCGAATGCGGCGTTGCAGTCACCAGGTCAACTCCAGACAAGCGAATGGGGCCTTCAAGTCACCAGATCAACTCCAGACAAGCGAATGGGGATTGCAGTCACCAGGTCAACCCCAGACAAGCCTACGGGGTCTTGCAGCCACCAGGTCAACCCAATGCAAATGAATGGAACCTTGCACACACCAGGTCAACTCCAATCAAGCGAATGGGGCCTTGCAGACACCAGGTGAACTCCAGACAAGCGAATGGGGCCTTGCATCCAACAGGTCAACCCCAGGCAAGCGAATGGGGCCTTGCAGCCAGCAGGTCAACCCCAGGCAAGCAAATGGGGCCTTGCAGCCACCAGGTCAACCCCAGGCAAGAGAATGGGGCCTGGCACCGGTTCTGGGGGCACACCTTGGAAGCTTAAGCCCGGGTCACGGGGGTACTTGAAAGAGGCTTAAGCCCCTGGTGGTTGTGCGAGTCCTCAGTCCACACTCACGGTGTTTGTTTGGGAGTGTAGCCCCGGCCTGCAGCAAGTTGGGGCAGCAGCCCAACCCCAGGCATGCCTAGAGGGAATTTTGGAGCCCAGCTCAACCCCACGAAAACGAATGGGGCCTTGCACCCACCAGGTGAACGCAATGCAAGCGAATGGGGCCTTGCAGACACCAGGTCAACGCAATGCAAGCTAATGGGGCCTTGCAGACAACATGTCAACCCAATGCAAGCGAAAGTGGCCTTGCAGCCACAGGGTCCACCCATTGCAAGTGAGTGGGGCCCTGCAGCCACCAGGTCAACCCCAGGAGAGCGAATGGGGCCTTGCAGCCACCAGGTCAACTCAATCCCACTGAATGGGGCCTTGCAGCCACCAAGTCAACCCCGCACAAGAGAATTGGGCTTGCATCTACCAGGTCAACCCCCTGCACGCCTATCTAGCACTGCAGCCACCAGGTGAACCCCAAGAAAGCCTACTGGGCATTGCAGACACCGGGTCAACCCAATTCAAGTGAAGGGGGCCTTACAGCCACAGGGTCAACCCCGAGCAAGCGAATGGGGCCTTGCAGCCACCAGGTCAACCCCAGAGAAGCGAATGGGGCCTTGGAGCCACCAGGTCAACCCCAGGCAAGCGAATGGGGCCTTGCAGCCACCAGGTCAACCCCAGGCAAGCGAATGGGGCCTTGCAGCCACCAGGTCAACCCCAGGCAAGTGAATGGGGCCTTGCAGCCACCAGGTCAACCCCAGGCAAGCGAACGGGGCCTTGCAGCCACCAGGTCAACCCCCAGGCAAGCGAATGGGGCCTTGCAGCCACCAGGTCAACCCCAGGCAAGCGAATGGGGCCTTGCAGCCACCAGGTCAACCCCAGGCAAGCGAACGGGGCCTTGCAGCCACCAGGTCAACCCCAGGCAAGCGAATGGGGCCTTGCAGCCACCAGGTCAACCCCAGGCAAGCGAATGCGGCGTTGCAGTCACCAGGTCAACTCCAGACAAGCGAATGGGGCCTTGCAGTCACCAGATCAACTCCAGACAAGCGAATGGGGATTGCAGTCACCAGGTCAACCCCAGACAAGCCTACGGGGTCTTGCAGCCACCAGGTCAACCCAATGCAAATGAATGGAACCTTGCACACACCAGGTCAACTCCAATCAAGCGAATGGGGCCTTGCAGACACCAGGTGAACTCCAGACAAGCGAATGGGGCCTTGCAGCCAACAGGTCAACCCCAGGCAAGCGAATGGGGCCTTGCAGCCACCAGGTCAACCCCAGGCAAGCAAATGGGGCCTTGCAGCCACCAGGTCAACCCCAGGCAAGAGAATGGGGCCTGGCACCGGTTCTGGGGGCACACCTTGGAAGCTTAAGCCCGGGTCACGGGGGTACTTGAAAGAGGCTTAAGCCCCTGGTGGTTGTGCGAGTCCTCAGTCCACACTCACGGTGTTTGTTTGGGAGTGTAGCCCCGGCCTGCAGCAAGTTGGGGCAGCAGCCCAACCCCAGGCATGCCTAGAGGGAATTTTGGAGCCCAGCTCAACCCCACGAAAACGAATGGGGCCTTGCACCCACCAGGTCAACGCAATGCAAGCGAATGGGGCCTTGCAGACACCAGGTCAACGCAATGCAAGCTAATGGGGCCTTGCAGACAACATGTCAACCCAATGCAAGCGAATGTGGCCTTGCAGCCACAGGGTCCACCCATTGCAAGTGAGTGGGGCCCTGCAGCCACCAGGTCAACCCCAGGAGAGCGAATGGGGCCTTGCAGCCACCAGGTCAACTCAATCCCACTGAATGGGGCCTTGCATCCACGAAGTCAACCCCGGACAAGAGAATGGGGCTTGCATCTACCAGGTCAACCCCCTGCAGGCCTATCTAGCACTGCAGCCACCAGGTGAACCCCAAAAAAGCCTACTGGGCATTGCAGACACCGGGTCAACCCAATTCAAGTGAAGGGGGCCTTACAGCCACAGGGTCAACCCCGAGCAAGCGAATGGGGCCTTGCAGCCACCAGGTCAACCCCAGAGAAGCGAATGGGGCCTTGCAGCCACCCCAGGTCAAGCCACCAGGTCAACTGCCTGCAAGCCTATGGGGCCCTTCATCCACCAGGTCAACCCCAGGCAAGTGAATGGGGCCTTGCAGCCACCAGGTCAACCCCAGGTAAGCGCCACCATGCGGCCTTGCAGCCACCAGGTCAACCCCAGGCAAGCGAATGGGGCCTTGCAGCCACCAGGTCAACCCCAGGCAAGCGAACGGGGCCTTGCAGCCACCAGGTCAACCCCAGGCAAGCGAACGGGGCCTTGCAACCACCAGGTCAACCCCAGGCAAGCGAACGGGGCCTTGCAGCCACCAGGTCAACCCCAGGCAAGTGAATGGGGCCTTGCAGCCACCAGGTCAACCCCAGGCAAGCGAATGGGGCCTTGCAGCCACCAGGTCAACCCCAGGCAAGCGAATGGGGCCTTGCAGCCACAAGGTCAACTCCAGACAAGCCTCCGGGGACTTGCAGCCACAAAGTCAACCCCCTGCAGGCCTTTGGGGCCCTGCAGCCACCATGTCAACCCCAGGAAAACGAATGGGGCGTTGCAGCCACCAGGTCAACCCCAGGCAAGCGAATGGGGCCTTGCAGCCACCAGGTCAATTCCAGGCAAGCGAATGGGGCCTTGCAGCCACCAGGTCTACCCCAGACAAGCGAATGGGGCCTTGGAGCCACCAGCTCAACCCCGTAGAAGTGAATGGGGCCTTGCAGCCACCAGCTCAATCCCAGGCAAGTGAATGGGCCCTTGCAGACACCAGGTCAACCCCTAGGAAAGCGAATGGGGCCTTGCAGCCACCAGCTCAACTCCAGACAAGCCTCCGGGGCCTTGCAGCCACCAGGTCAACCCCCTGCAGGCCTTTGGGGCCCTGCAGGCACCAGGTCAACCCCACGAAAGTGAATGGGGCCTTGCAGCCACCAGGTCAACGCAATGCAAGCGAATGGGGCCTTGCAGACACCAGGTCAACGCAATGCAAACTAATGGGGCCTTGCAGACAACATGTCAACCCAATTCAAGCGAATGTGGCCTTGCAGCCACAGGGTCCACCCATTGCAAGTGAGTGGGGCCCTGCAGCCACCAGGTCAACCCCAGGAGAGCGAATGGGGCCTTGCAGCCACCAGGTCAACTCAATCCCACTGAATGGGGCCTTGCAGCCACCAAGTCAACCTCGGACAAGAGAATGGGGCTTGCATCTACCAGGTCAACCCCCTGCAGGCCTATCTAGCACTGCAGCCACCAGGTGAACCCCAAGAAAGCCTACTGGGCATTGCAGACACCGGGTCAACCCAATTCAAGTGAAGGGGGCCTTACAGCCACAGGGTCAACCCCGAGCAAGCGAATGGGGCCTTGCAGCCACCAGGTCAACCCCAGAGAAGCGAATGGGGCCTTGCAGCCACCAGGTCAATCCCAGACAATCGAATGGGGCCTTCCAGCCACCAGGTCAACCCCAGGTAGAACGAATGGGGCCCTCCAGCCACCAGGTCAACTGCCTGCAAGCCTATAGGGCCCTTCATCCACCAGGTCAACCCCAGGCAAGTGAATGGGGCCTTGCAGCCACCAGGTCAACCCCAGGAAAGCAAATGGGGCCTTGCAGCCACCAGGTCAACCCCAGGCAAGCGAACGGGGCCTTGCAGCCACCAGGTCAACCCCAGGCAAGCGAATGGGGCCTTGCAGCCACCAGGTCAACCCCAGGCAAGCGAATGCGGCGTTGCAGTCACCAGGTCAACTCCAGACAAGCGAATGGGGCCTTGCAGTCACCAGATCAACTCCAGACAAGCGAATGGGGATTGCAGTCACCAGGTCAACCCCAGACAAGCCTACGGGGTCTTGCAGCCACCAGGTCAACCCAATGCAAACAAATGGAACCTTGCACACACCAGGTCAACTCCAATCAAGCGAATGGGGCCTTGCAGACAGCAGGTGAACTCAAGACAAGCGAATGGGGCCTTGCAGCCAACAGGTCAACCCCAGGCAAGCGAATGGGGCCTTGCAGCCACCAGGTCAACCCCAGGCAAGCAAATGGGGCCTTGCAGCCACCAGGTCAACCCCAGCTAAGAGAATGGGGCCTGGCACCGGTTCTGGGGGCACTCCTTAAAAGCTTAAGCCCGGGTCACGGGGGTACTTGATAGAGGCTTAAGCCCCTGGTGGTTGTGCGAGTCCTCAGTCCACACTCACGGTGTTTGTTTGGGAGTGTAGCCCCGGCCTGCAGCAAGTTGGGGCAGCAGCCCAACCCCAGGCATGCCTAGAGGGAATTTTGGAGCCCAGCTCAAGCCCAGGGAAGCGAATGGGGCCTTGCAGCCACCAGGTCAACCCCAGGGAAGCGAATGGGGCCTTGCAGCCACCAGCTCAACTCCAGACAAGCCTCCGGGGCCTTGCAGCCACAAGGTCAACCCCCTGCAGGCCTTTGGGGCCCTGCAGCCACCAGGTCAACCCCACGAAAACGAATGGGGCCTTGCAGCCACCAGGTCAACGCAATGCAAGCGAATGGAATGGGGCCTTGCAGACACCAGGTCAACGCAATGCAAGCTAATGGGGCCTTGCAGACAACATGTCAACCCAATGCAAGCGAAAGTGGCCTTGCAGCCACAGGGTCCACCCATTGCCAGTGAGTGGGGCCCTGCAGCCACCAGGTCAACCCCAGGAGAGCGAATGGGGCCTTGCAGCCACCAGGTCAACTCAATCCCACTGAATGGGGCCTTGCAGCCACCAAGTCAACCCCGCACAAGAGAATTGGGCTTGCATCTACCAGGTCAACCCCCTGCACGCCTATCTAGCACTGCAGCCACCAGGTGAACCCCAAGAAAGCCTACTGGGCATTGCAGACACCGGGTCAACCCAATTCAAGTGAAGGGGGCCTTACAGCCACAGGGTCAACCCCGAGCAAGCGAATGGGGCTTTGCAGCCACCAGGTCAACCCCAGAGAAGCGAATGGGGCCTTGGAGCCACCAGGTCAATCCCAGACAATCGAATGGGGCCTTGCAGCCACCAGGTCAACCCCAGGCAAGCGAATGGGGCCTTGCAGCCACCAGGTCAACCCCAGGCAAGCGAACGGGGCCTTGCAGCCACCAGGTCAACCCCAGGCAAGCGAACGGGGCCTTGCAACCACCAGGTCAACCCCCAGGCAAGCGAACGGGGCCTTGCAGCCACCAGGTCAACCCCAGGCAAGTGAATGGGGCCTTGCAGCCACCAGGTCAACCCCAGGCAAGCGAATGGGGCCTTGCAGCCACCAGGTCAACCCCAGGCAAGCGAATGGGGCCTTGCAGCCACCAGGTCAACTGCAAGTAAGCGAATGGGGCCTAGCAGCCAGCAGGTCAACGCCAAACAAGTGAATGGGGCCTTGCAGCCACCAGGTCAACCCCAGACAAGCGAATGGGGCCTTGCAGAGTCCAGCTCAGCCCTGTGCAAGCGAATGGGGCCTTGCAGTCACCAGGTCAACCCAATGTAAGTCAACGGGCACTTGCAGTCAGCAAGTCAACCCCAGGTAAGTAAATGCGGCCTTGCAGCCACCAGATCAACCCCAGGCAAGAGAATGGGGCCTTGCGGACAGCAGGTCAACGCAATGCAAGCGAATGGGGCCTTGCAGACACCAGGTCAACGCAATGCAAGCGAATGGGGCCTTGCAGACAACATGTCAAACCAATGCAAGTGAATGTGGCCTTGAAGCCACAGGGTCCACCCATTGCAAGTGAGTGGGGCCCTGCAGCCACCAGGTCGACCCCAGGAAAGCGTACGGGGCCTTGCAGACACCAGGTCAACCAAGTGGAAGCGAATGGGGCCTTTCAGCCAGCAGGTCAACCCCAGGTAAGCGAATGGGGCCTTGGAGCCAGCAGGTCAACCCAATAAAAGTGAATAGGGCCTTGCAGCCACCAGCTCAACCCCATACAAGTGAATGGGGCCTTGCAGCCACCAGCTCAAACCCATAGAAGTGAATGGGGCCTTGCAGCCACCAGCTCAACCCCATACAGGTGAATGGGGCCTTGCAGCCACCAGGTCACCCCAGGAGAGCGAATGGGGCCTTGCAGCCACCAGGTCAACCCCAGGAAAGTGAATGGGGCCTTGCAGCCACCAGGTCAACCCCAGGTAAGCGAATGGGGCCTTGCAGCCACCAGGTCAACCCCAGGCAAGCGAATGGGGCCTTGCAGCCACCAGGTCAACACCAGACAAGCCTCCGGGGACTTGCAGCCACAAGGTCAACCCCCTGCAGGCCTTTGGGGCCCTGCAGCCACCATGTCAACCCCAGGAAAACGAATGGGGCCTTGCAGCCACCAGGTCAACCCCAGGCAAGTGAATGGGGCCCTGCAGCCACCAGGTCAACCCCAGGCAAGTGAATGGGGCCTTGCAGCCACCAGGTCAACCCCAGGTAAAGCGAATGGGGCCTTGCATCCGCCAGGTCGACCCCAGGAAAGCCTACGGGGCCTTGCAGACACCAGGTCAACCGAATGCAAGTGAATGTGGCCTTGCAGCCAGTAGGTCAACGCTAAACAAGTGAATGGGGCCTTGCAGCCACCAGGTCAACCCCAGACAAGCGAATGGGGCCTTGCAGCCACCAGGTCAACCCCAGACAAGCGAATGGGGCCTTGCAGCCACCAGGTCAACCCCAGGCAAGCGAATGCGGCGTTGCAGTCACCAGGTCAACTCCAGACAAGCGAATGGGGCCTTCAAGTCACCAGATCAACTCCAGACAAGCGAATGGGGATTGCAGTCACCAGGTCAACCCCAGACAAGCCTACGGGGTCTTGCAGCCACCAGGTCAACCCAATGCAAATGAATGGAACCTTGCACACACCAGGTCAACTCCAATCAAGCGAATGGGGCCTTGCAGACACCAGGTGAACTCCAGACAAGCGAATGGGGCCTTGCATCCAACAGGTCAACCCCAGGCAAGCGAATGGGGCCTTGCAGCCAGCAGGTCAACCCCAGGCAAGCAAATGGGGCCTTGCAGCCACCAGGTCAACCCCAGGCAAGAGAATGGGGCCTGGCACCGGTTCTGGGGGCACACCTTGGAAGCTTAAGCCCGGGTCACGGGGGTACTTGATAGAGGCTTAAGCCCCTGGTGGTTGTGCGAGTCCTCAGTCCACACTCACGGTGTTTGTTTGGGAGTGTAGCCCCGGCCTGCAGCAAGTTGGGGCAGCAGCCCAACCCCAGGCATGCCTAGAGGGAATTTTGGAGCCCAGCTCAACCCCATGAAAACGAATGGGGCCTTGCACCCACCAGGTCAACGCAATGCAAGCGAATGGGGCCTTGCAGACACCAGGTCAACGCAATGCAAGCTAATGGGGCCTTGCAGACAACATGTCAACCCCATGCAAGCGAATGTGGCCTTGCAGCCACCAGGTCCACCCCATTGCAAGCCTACGGGGCCTTGCAGCCACCAGGTCAACCCCAGGCAAGCGAATGAGGCCTTGCAGCCACCAGGTCAATCCCAGGCAAGCGAGTCACCAGGTCAACTCCAGACAAGCGAATGGGGATTGCAGCCACCAGGTCAACCCAATGCAAACGAATGGAACCTTGCACACACCAGGTCAACTCCAATCAAGCGAATGGGGCTTGCAGACACCAGGTGAACTCCAGACAAGCGAATGGGGCCTTGCAGCCACCAGGTCAACCCCAGGGAAGCGAATGGGGCCTTGCAGCCACCAGCTCAACTCCAGACAAGCCTATGGGGCCTTGCAGCCACAAGGTCAACCCCCTGCAGTGGGGCCCTGCAGCCACCAGGTCAACCCCAGGAGAGCGAATGGGGCCTTGCAGCCACCAGGTCAACTCAATCCCACTGAATGGGGCCTTGCAGCCACCAAGTCAACCCCGGACAAGAGAATGGGGCTTGCATCTACCAGGTCAACCCCCTGCAGGCCTATCTAGCACTGCAGCCACCAGGTGAACCCCAAAAAAGCCTACTGGGCATTGCAGACACCGGGTCAACCCAATTCAAGTGAAGGGGGCCTTACAGCCACAGGGTCAACCCCGAGCAAGCGAATGGGGCCTTGCAGCCACCAGGTCAACCCCAGAGAAGCGAATGGGGCCTTGCAGCCACCAGGTCAATCCCAGACAATCGAATGGGGCCTTGCAGCCACCAGGTCAACCCCAAGCAAGCGAATGGGGCCTAGCAGCCACCAGGTCAACGCCAGGCAAGTGAATGGGGCCTTGCAGCCACCAGGTCAACCCCAGGCAAGCGAATGGGGCCTTGCAGCCACCAGGTCAACCCCAGGCAAGCGAATGGGGCCTTGCAGCCACCAGGTCAACCCCAGGCAAGTGAATGGGGCCTTGCAGCCACCAGGTCAACCCCAGGCAAGCGAACGGGGCCTTGCAGCCACCAGGTCAACCCCAGGCAAGAGAATGGGGCCTTGCGGACAGCAGGTCAACGCAATGCAAGCGAATGGGGCCTTGCAGACACCAGGTCAACGCAATGCAAGCGAATGGGGCCTTGCAGACAACATGTCAAACCAATGCAAGTGAATGTGGCCTTGAAGCCACAGGGTCCACCCATTGCAAGTGAGTGGGGCCCTGCAGCCACCAGGTCGACCCCAGGAAAGCGTACGGGGCCTTGCAGACACCAGGTCAACCAAGTGGAAGCGAATGGGGCCTTTCAGCCAGCAGGTCAACCCCAGGTAAGCGAATGGGGCCTTGGAGCCAGCAGGTCAACCCAATAAAAGTGAATAGGGCCTTGCAGCCACCAGCTCAACCCCATACAAGTGAATGGGGCCTTGCAGCCACCAGCTCAAACCCATAGAAGTGAATGGGGCCTTGCAGCCACCAGCTCAACCCCATACAGGTGAATGGGGCCTTGCAGCCACCAGGTCACCCCAGGAGAGCGAATGGGGCCTTGCAGCCACCAGGTCAACCCCAGGAAAGTGAATGGGGCCTTGCAGCCACCAGGTCAACCCCAGGTAAGCGAATGGGGCCTTGCAGCCACCAGGTCAACCCCAGGCAAGCGAATGGGGCCTTGCAGCCACCAGGTCAACACCAGACAAGCCTCCGGGGACTTGCAGCCACAAGGTCAACCCCCTGCAGGCCTTTGGGGCCCTGCAGCCACCATGTCAACCCCAGGAAAACGAATGGGGCCTTGCAGCCACCAGGTCAACCCCAGGCAAGTGAATGGGGCCCTGCAGCCACCAGGTCAACCCCAGGCAAGTGAATGGGGCCTTGCAGCCACCAGGTCAACCCCAGGTAAAGCGAATGGGGCCTTGCATCCGCCAGGTCGACCCCAGGAAAGCCTACGGGGCCTTGCAGACACCAGGTCAACCGAATGCAAGTGAATGTGGCCTTGCAGCCAGTAGGTCAACGCTAAACAAGTGAATGGGGCCTTGCAGCCACCAGGTCAACCCCAGACAAGCGAATGGGGCCTTGCAGCCACCAGGTCAACCCCAGACAAGCGAATGGGGCCTTGCAGCCACCAGGTCAACCCCAGGCAAGCGAATGCGGCGTTGCAGTCACCAGGTCAACTCCAGACAAGCGAATGGGGCCTTCAAGTCACCAGATCAACTCCAGACAAGCGAATGGGGATTGCAGTCACCAGGTCAACCCCAGACAAGCCTACGGGGTCTTGCAGCCACCAGGTCAACCCAATGCAAATGAATGGAACCTTGCACACACCAGGTCAACTCCAATCAAGCGAATGGGGCCTTGCAGACACCAGGTGAACTCCAGACAAGCGAATGGGGCCTTGCATCCAACAGGTCAACCCCAGGCAAGCGAATGGGGCCTTGCAGCCAGCAGGTCAACCCCAGGCAAGCAAATGGGGCCTTGCAGCCACCGGGTCAACCCCAGGCAAGAGAATGGGGTCTGGCACCGGTTCTGGGGGCACACCTTGGAAGCTTAAGCCCGGGTCACGGGGGTACTTGATAGAGGCTTAAGCCCCTGGTGGTTGTGTGAGTCCTCAGTCCACACTCACGGTGTTTGTTTGGGAGTGTAGCCCCGGCCTGCAGCAAGTTGGGGCAGCAGCCCAACCCCAGGCATGCCTAGAGGGAATTTTGGAGCCCAGCTCAACCCCATGAAAACGAATGGGGCCTTGCAGCCACCAGGTCAACGCAATGCAAGCGAATGGGGCCTTGCAGACACCAGGTCAAACAAGGCAAATGGGGCCCTGCAGCCACCAGGTCAACCCCACGAAAACGAATGGGGCCTTGCAGCCACCAGGTCAACGCAATGCAAGCACAGGTCAACGCAATGCAAGCTAATGGGGCCTTGCAGCCACCAGGTCAACCCAATGCAAGCGAAAGTGGCCTTGCAGCCACAGGGTCCACCCATTGCCAGGTGAGAATGGGGCCCTGCAGCCACCAGGTCAACCCCAGGAGACAAGCGAATGGGGCCTTGCAGCCACCAGGTCAACCCCAGGCAAGCGAATGGGGCCTTGCAGCCACCAGGTCAACCCCTGGGGCCTTGCAGCCACAAGGTCAACCCCCTGCAAGCGAATGCAGCCACCAGGTCAACCCCAGGAGGCCTTGCAGCCACCAGGTCAACTTGCAGCCACCAAGTCAACCCCGCACAAGAGAATGGGGCTTGCATCTACCAGGTCAACCCCCTGCGCCTATCTAGCACTGCAGCCACCAGGTGAACCCCAAGAAAGCCTACTGGGCATTGCAGACACCGGGTCAACCCAATTCAAGTGAAGGGGGCCTTACAGCCACAGGGTCAACCCCGAGCAAGCGAATGGGGCTTTGCAGCCACCAGGTCAACCCCAGAGAAGCGAATGGGGCCTTGCAGCCACCAGGTCAAGCCCCAGACAAGCGAATGGGGCCTTGCAGCCACCAGCTCAAGCCCAGTGCAAGCGAACGGGGCCTTGCAGCCACCAGGTCAACCCAATGCAAGTCAATGGGGCCTTGCAGCCACCAGGTCAACCCCAGGTAAGTGAATGGGGCCTTGCAGCCACCAGGTCAACCCCAGGCAAGAGAATGGGGCCTTGCAAGCGACAGACACCAGGTCAACGCAATGCAAGCGAATGGGGCCTTGCAGACAACATGTCAAACCAATGCAAGTGAATGTGGCCTTGAAGCCACAGGGTCCACCCATTGCAAGTGAGTGGGGCCCTGCAGCCACCAGGTCGACCCCAGGAAAGCGTACGGGGCCTTGCAGACACCAGGTCAACCAAGTGGAAGCGAATGGGGCCTTTCAGCCAGCAGGTCAACCCCAGGTAAGCGAATGGGGCCTTGGAGCCAGCAGGTCAACCCAATAAAAGTGAATAGGGCCTTGCAGCCACCAGCTCAACCCCATACAAGTGAATGGGGCCTTGCAGCCACCAGCTCAAACCCATAGAAGTGAATGGGGCCTTGCAGCCACCAGCTCAACCCCATACAGGTGAATGGGGCCTTGCAGACACCAGGTCAACGCAAGGGAAGCGAATGGGGCCTTGCAGACAACATGTCAACCCAATGCAAGCGAATGTGGCCTTGCAGCCACAGGGTCCCCCCATTGCAAGTGAGTGGGGCCCTGCAGCCACCAGGTCACCCCAGGAGAGCGAATGGGGCCTTGCAGCCACCAGGTCAACCCCAGGAAAGTGAATGGGGCCTTGCAGCCACCAGGTCAACCCCAGGTAAGCGAATGGGGCCTTGCAGCCACCAGGTCAACCCCAGGCAAGCGAATGGGGCCTTGCAGCCACCAGGTCAACACCAGACAAGCGAACGGGGACTTGCAGCCACAAGGTCAACCCCCTGCAGGCCTTTGGGGCCCTGCAGCCACCATGTCAACCCCAGGAAAACGAATGGGGCCTTGCAGCCACTAGGTCAACCCCAGGCAAGTGAATGGGGCCCTGCAGCCACCAGGTCAACCCCAGGCAAGTGAATGGGGCCTTGCAGCCACCAGGTCAACCCCAGGTAAAGCGAATGGGGCCTTGCATCCGCCAGGTCGACCCCAGGAAAGCCTACGGGGCCTTGCAGACACCAGGTCAACCGAATGCAAGTGAATGGGGCCTTGCAGCCAGTAGGTCAACGCTAAACAAGTGAATGGGGCCTTGCAGCCACCAGGTCAACCCCAGACAAGCGAATGGGGCCTTGCAGCCACCAGGTCAACCCCAGACAAGCGAATGGGGCCTTGCAGCCACCAGGTCAACCCCAGGCAAGCGAATGCGGCGTTGCAGTCACCAGGTCAACTCCAGACAAGCGAATGGGGCCTTCAAGTCACCAGATCAACTCCAGACAAGCGAATGGGGATTGCAGTCACCAGGTCAACCCCAGACAAGCCTACGGGGTCTTGCAGCCACCAGGTCAACCCAATGCAAATGAATGGAACCTTGCACACACCAGGTCAACTCCAATCAAGCGAATGGGGCCTTGCAGACACCAGGTGAACTCCAGGCAAGCGAATGGGGCCTTGCATCCAACAGGTCAACCCCAGGCAAGCGAATGGGGCCTTGCAGCCAGCAGGTCAACCCCAGGCAAGCAAATGGGGCCTTGCAGCCACCAGGTCAACCCCAGGCAAGAGAATGGGGCCTGGCACCGGTTCTGGGGGCACACCTTGGAAGCTTAAGCCCGGGTCACGGGGGTACTTGAAAGAGGCTTAAGCCCCTGGTGGTTGTGCGAGTCCTCAGTCCACACTCACGGTGTTTGTTTGGGAGTGTAGCCCCGGCCTGCAGCAAGTTGGGGCAGCAGCCCAACCCCAGGCATGCCTAGAGGGAATTTTGGAGCCCAGCTCAACCCCAGGAAAACGAATGGGGCCTTGCACCCACCAGGTCAACGCAATGCAAGCGAATGGGGCCTTGCAGACACCAGGTCAACCCCAGGCAAGCAAATGGGGCCTTCCAGACCAGGTCAACCCCATGAAAGCAAATGGGGCCTTGCAGCCACCAGGTCAACCCCAGGCAAGCCTACGGGGCCTTGCAGCCACCAGGTCAACCCCAGGCAAGCGAATGGGGCCTTGCAGCCACCAGGTCAACTCAATCCCCAGGCAAGCGAATCCGGCGTTGCAGTCACCAGGTCAACTCCAGACAAGCGAATGGGGATTGCAGCCACCAGGTCAACCCAATGCAAACGAATGGAACCTTGCAGCACACCAGGTCAACTCCAATCAAGCGAATGGGGCTTGCAGCCACCAGGTCAACCCCAGACAAGCGAATGGGGCCTTGCAGCCACCAGGTCAACCCCAGGGAAGCGAATGGGGCCTTGCAGCCACCAGGTCAACTCCAGACAAGCCTCTGGGGCCTTGCAGCCACAAGGTCAACCCCCTGCAGGCCTTTGGGGCCCTGCAGCCACCAGGTCAACCCCAGGAAAACGAATGGGGCCTTGCAGCCACCAGGTCAACGCAATGCAAGCGAATGGGGCCTTGCAGCACACCAGGTCAACTCCAGGCAAGCGAATGGGGCCTTGCAGCCACCAGGTCAACCCCAGACAAGCGAATGGGGCCTTGCAGCCAACAGGTCAACCCCAGGCAAGCGAATGGGGCCTTGCAGCCACCAGGTCAACCCCAGGCAAGCAAATGGGGCCTTGCAGCCACCAGGTCAACCCCAGCTAAGAGAATGGGGCCTTGCAGCACCGGTCAACCCCTGGGGGCGAATCCTTAAAAGCTTAAGCCCGGGTCACGGGGGTACTTGATAGAGGCTTAAGCCCCTGCTGGTTGTGCGAGTCAACCTCAGAAGGGGGCCACACCACGGTGCAAGCGAATGGGAGCCTTGCAGCCACCAGGTCCTGCAGCAAGCGAATGGGGCTTGCAGCCACCAACCCCAGGCGAATGGGGCCTAGAGGGAATTTTGGAGCCACCAGCTCAAGCCCCGAATGGGGCCTTGCAACACCAGGTCAACCCCAGGGAAGCGAATGGGGCCTTGCAGCCACCAGGTCAACTCCAGACAAGCCTCCGGGGCCTTGCAGCCACCAGGTCAACCCCCTGCAAGCAAATGGGGCCTTGCAGCCACCAGGTCAACCCCATGAAAGCGAATGGGGCCTTGCAGCCACCAGGTCAACCCCAGGCAAGCGAATGGGGCCTTGCAGCCACCAGGTCAACGCAATGCAAGCTAATGGGGCCTTGCAGACAACATGTCAACCCAATGCAAGCGAAAGTGGCCTTGCAGCCACAGGGTCCACCCATTGCCAGTGAGTGGGGCCCTGCAGCCACCAGGTCAACCCCAGGAGAGCGAATGGGGCCTTGCAGCCACCAGGTCAACTCAATCCCACTGAATGGGGCCTTGCAGCCACCAAGTCAACCCCGCACAAGAGAATGGGGCTTGCATCTACCAGGTCAACCCCCTGCAGGCCTATCTAGCACTGCAGCCACCAGGTGAACCCCAAGAAAGCCTACTGGGCATTGCAGACACCGGGTCAACCCAATTCAAGTGAAGGGGGCCTTACAGCCACAGGGTCAACCCCGAGCAAGCGAATGGGGCTTTGCAGCCACCAGGTCAACCCCAGAGAAGCGAATGGGGCCTTGGAGCCACCAGGTCAATCCCAGACAATCGAATGGGGCCTTGCAGCCACCAGGTCAACCCCAGGCAAGCGAATGGGGCCTTGCAGCCACCAGGTCAACCCCAGGCAAGCGAACGGGGCCTTGCAGCCACCAGGTCAACCCCAGGCAAGCGAACGGGGCCTTGCAACCACCAGGTCAACCCCCAGGCAAGCGAACGGGGCCTTGCAGCCACCAGGTCAACCCCAGGCAAGTGAATGGGGCCTTGCAGCCACCAGGTCAACCCCAGGCAAGCGAATGGGGCCTTGCAGCCACCAGGTCAACCCCAGGCAAGCGAATGGGGCCTTGCAGCCACCAGGTCAACTGCAAGTAAGCGAATGGGGCCTAGCAGCCAGCAGGTCAACGCCAAACAAGTGAATGGGGCCTTGCAGCCACCAGGTCAACCCCAGACAAGCGAATGGGGCCTTGCAGAGTCCAGCTCAGCCCTGTGCAAGCGAATGGGGCCTTGCAGTCACCAGGTCAACCCAATGTAAGTCAACGGGCACTTGCAGTCAGCAAGTCAACCCCAGGTAAGTAAATGCGGCCTTGCAGCCACCAGATCAACCCCAGGCAAGAGAATGGGGCCTTGCGGACAGCAGGTCAACGCAATGCAAGCGAATGGGGCCTTGCAGACACCAGGTCAACGCAATGCAAGCGAATGGGGCCTTGCAGACAACATGTCAAACCAATGCAAGTGAATGTGGCCTTGAAGCCACAGGGTCCACCCATTGCAAGTGAGTGGGGCCCTGCAGCCACCAGGTCGACCCCAGGAAAGCGTACGGGGCCTTGCAGACACCAGGTCAACCAAGTGGAAGCGAATGGGGCCTTTCAGCCAGCAGGTCAACCCCAGGTAAGCGAATGGGGCCTTGGAGCCAGCAGGTCAACCCAATAAAAGTGAATAGGGCCTTGCAGCCACCAGCTCAACCCCATACAAGTGAATGGGGCCTTGCAGCCACCAGCTCAAACCCATAGAAGTGAATGGGGCCTTGCAGCCACCAGCTCAACCCCATACAGGTGAATGGGGCCTTGCAGACACCAGGTCAACGCAAGGGAAGCGAATGGGGCCTTGCAGACAACATGTCAACCCAATGCAAGCGAATGTGGCCTTGCAGCTACAGGGTCCCCCCATTGCAAGTGAGTGGGGCCCTGCAGCCACCAGGTCACCCCAGGAGAGCGAATGGGGCCTTGCAGCCACCAGGTCAACCCCAGGAAAGTGAATGGGGCCTTGCAGCCCCCAGGTCAACCCCAGGTAAGAGAATGGGGCCTTGCAGCCACCAGGTCAACCCCAGGCAAGCGAATGGGGCCTTGCAGCCACCAGGTCAACACCAGACAAGCCTCCGGGGACTTGCAGCCACAAGGTCAACCCCCTGCAGGCCTTTGGGGCCCTGCAGCCACCATGTCAACCCCAGGAAAACGAATGGGGCCTTGCAGCCACCAGGTCAACCCCAGGCAAGTGAATGGGGCCCTGCAGCCACCAGGTCAACCCCAGGCAAGTGAATGGGGCCTTGCAGCCACCAGGTCAACCCCAGGTAAAGCGAATGGGGCCTTGCATCCGCCAGGTCGACCCCAGGAAAGCCTACGGGGCCTTGCAGACACCAGGTCAACCGAATGCAAGTGAATGTGGCCTTGCAGCCAGTAGGTCAACGCTAAACAAGTGAATGGGGCCTTGCAGCCACCAGGTCAACCCCAGACAAGCGAATGGGGCCTTGCAGCCACCAGGTCAACCCCAGACAAGCGAATGGGGCCTTGCAGCCACCAGGTCAACCCCAGGCAAGCGAATGCGGCGTTGCAGTCACCAGGTCAACTCCAGACAAGCGAATGGGGCCTTCAAGTCACCAGATCAACTCCAGACAAGCGAATGGGGATTGCAGTCACCAGGTCAACCCCAGACAAGCCTACGGGGTCTTGCAGCCACCAGGTCAACCCAATGCAAATGAATGGAACCTTGCACACACCAGGTCAACTCCAATCAAGCGAATGGGGCCTTGCAGACACCAGGTGAACTCCAGACAAGCGAATGGGGCCTTGCAGCCAACAGGTCAACCCCAGGCAAGCGAATGGGGCCTTGCAGCCACCAGGTCAACCCCAGGCAAGCAAATGGGGCCTTGCAGCCACCAGGTCAACCCCAGGCAAGAGAATGGGGCCTGGCACCGGTTCTGGGGGCACACCTTGGAAGCTTAAGCCCGGGTCACGGGGGTACTTGATAGAGGCTTAAGCCCCTGGTGGTTGTGCGAGTCCTCAGTCCACACTCACGGTGTTTGTTTGGGAGTGTAGCCCCGGCCTGCAGCAAGTTGGGGCAGCAGCCCAACCCCAGGCATGCCTAGAGGGAATTTTGGAGCCCAGCTCAACCCCACGAAAACGAATGGGGCCTTGCACCCACCAGGTGAACGCAATGCAAGCGAATGGGGCCTTGCAGACACCAGGTCAACGCAATGCAAGCTAATGGGGCCTTGCAGACAACATGTCAACCCAATGCAAGCGAATGTGGCCTTGCAGCCACAGGGTCCACCCATTGCAAGTGAGTGGGGCCCTGCAGCCACCAGGTCAACCCCAGGAGAGCGAATGGGGCCTTGCAGCCACCAGGTCAACCCCAGACAAGCGAATGGGGCCTTGGAGCCACGAAGCTCAACCCTGTAGAAGTGAATGGGGCCTTGCATCTACCAGCTCAATCCCAGGCAAGTGCATGGGCCCTTGCAGACACCAGGTCAACCCCAGGAAAGCAAATGGGGCCATGCAGCCACCAGGTGAACCCCAGGCAAATGCCTACTAGGGCATTGCAGCCACCGGGTCAACCCCAGGCAAGCAAATGGGGCCTTCCAGGACCAGGTCAACCCCATGAAAGCAAATGGGCCTTACAGCCACCAGGGTCAACCCCAGAGCAAGCCTACGGGGCCTTGCAGCCACCAGGTCAACCCCAGAGCAAGCGAATGAGGCCTTGGAGCCACCAGGTCAACCCCAGGCAGAGCGAATCCGGCCCTCCAGTCACCAGGTCAACTCCAGACAAGCGAATGGGATTGCAGCCACAAGGTCAACCCAATGCAACGAATGGAACCTTGCATCACACCAGGTCAACTCCAATCAAGCGAATGGGGCTTGCAGACACCAGGTGAACTCCAGACAAGCGAATGGGGCCTTGGAGCCACCAGGTCAACCCCAGGGAAGCGAATGGGGCCTTGCAGCCACCAGGTCAACCGCAGGCAAGCGAATGGGGCCTTGCAGCCACCAGGTCAACCCCAGGCAAGCGAACGGGGCCTTGCAGCCACCAGGTCAACCCCAGGCAAGCGAACGGGGCCTTGCAACCACCACGTCAACCCCCAGGCAAGGGAACGGGGCCTTG